>NC_058135.1:253972857-254012108 GCF_016433145.1 Gracilinanus agilis
CCTGGGGTAGAGCATGAGCTCCCATATTCTGAAAAGGACAAAACCTCCAACCCTCTGAAGGTTTGCCAATCACTAATTATATTGCAATTATGCTATTTTGGGCCTTTGCTAATGAGATCTGGGAAGTGTCTTAATTACCCAAAATTATGAAAATAATTTCAAACTTGACTCTAGGGCTAATTTTACTCCACTTAAGAGGAAAAACATAAATGTGTGTACATGGGGTTATTTTTTATTAAGAAACAATCTGCATCAGACTTTTGTTCTTTGTATAACCAGAGTCAGCATCTTCCATGTTTACGGCTGCAGCCACAACTTATGCACAACATAAACATGAGACTGTTTTTGGTCATTTCCATTTAGAGAGGGCCATAGGGGGAAGTCCCTTTTGACGCTATTGGCCTAGAAATCCCAATCCTTGTGCAGCAGAGAAGTGGATAAGAAATCCCCAAGGTTCTTCAAAGCAAGAGGTCCAAATCAGTAGATGGAGGTGAGAGTAGAAAGGAGTTGAGAAAACGCTGCTGGTTTTTTTTAAGGCATATTAAACTGTGCCACTCTTGCCCTGATATTTTGTCATGGTTGGAGGTTAACTTGGACTCTAGAAGGCTCCCTCCATGGAGTAAAAGCTTTCTGACTTACATGTCAAAGGCAGAGCGTTACCAACCCTGTGACCCCAAGGAGGTACTTCAAATCTCAATGTTTTAGACAAGTCTCTAAGAATATAATGATTTGGGGACAGTTAGGTGGCTTGGTGGATTGAGAGCCAGGCCTGGAGATGGAAGACCCTGCGTACAAATCTGGCCTCAGCAATGTAACCCTGGGTAAGTCATTTAATCCCCTTTACCTAGCCCTTACCACTCTTCTGCCTTGGAACCAATACACAGTATTGATTCTAAGATGGAAGGTAAAGGTTTAAATATATATACATATATTTAAACCTTTATATATATATATGAATATATATAAATATAAATATAATTGTTCCTCTCCTCCTCCAATAATTAAACATTCATTATTTTTCATTCCATTTCCCCTCACCTTCTAGGAAAATAGATAAATAAAATTAAAATTTTAAGTTTTAGACAAGGTACTGACCTGTTTTGGAAGAAGGAGTTTTTTGTTCTTTTTTTTTTTGCCTGGGATCTCCCAATGAAACTGCACATTCTAGTCCTTATTCCCACAAAGTAAGCCCTTAATAGTGTTTTTCATCCATTCATTCATCCCAAGACTATAAATATCAGGACACAGTAGACACACATACTTTGTCATGTATAACATGGGCCAAGTGATACAAATGGAAAATGGTTTTCTGTATTTCACTGTTACTATTTCTGAGTAGAAGAGACTTTTCCCACTTAGGAGAAGCCTTTTAAAATAAAGTTCACAAATACCTGGGATTAAAGCATTATTCCTACATTAACTCTCTCCTGTATTTTTTTAAGAGGAAAGTATATCACATGCCTATGAAATAAAAGGATCTGAAATCTACAGCCTCAGAAATCAGTAGTCCCATTCGTAAGAAGGAATGTGTCACTGGAATGCTAGGCATTTCAAGGATACTTTTTAAAAAAATTAAAATAAAATAAAACCCAGGAAGTTGGAAATGCCCTTTTAATGAATGCTGAACCATTTACTAATCAAACAGTTTCCAGGAATCTCTACTAGAAACAGAAGCTCTTTAATTTTTCTTTTAAGTAGTGGTTTATTCCTTTCCTAATCTTCTCAGGCTCTTTGAATTCTGTGTTGACCATGAAACAGAGGAGTCAGTCAGTTTGCTCTGAAGGTCACAAATGAAGCCAGTTCTGGATTTATATTTTTACATAACAGTTAGTGGGAGCCACTGATACATAACCAGCTATTTCCCAGAAAGAATGTGAAATATGCAGGTTGAGTAGCTTGAAGAAATGGTTTAATTATTCCTCTGAGAGTCATAGGATCATAGGTCTATGCCTCTCACTTTACAGAAAAAGAAACTGAGGCCTAAGTCCTTAAGCAACATGCCCAAGATCACAAGGATGACATATCTGTGATTCAAGCCCAGGCCTCAGTCGTTCTGCCTCTACAGAAACGTTTTCCTAATTATAGTGTTCATTATTTCCAATTTATCCGGTAGATAGCTTGTTTATAAATAGTCATGTATCTGTTGTCTCCCTCATTAGATTGGGAGCTCTTTGAGAAGAAAGACTATCTTTGCCTTTCTCTGTATCTCTAGGACTTAGCACAGGGTCCTACACATGGTAGGTGCCAGGAAAAAATTGCTTATTGACTAACTCTAGTGACAACGAATGAAATATGTATTATACTCATTGTCTTTTTTCTCCCTCTCTCTTTTAAAATTCAACTTCCTAAAATTTGTTTCCACATGCTTTCACCTCCTGTAATATCTCATCTTCCTTCAGTTAAAGAATGGTATGGACGCTAGTTTTCTTGCCCTTTTCTGAGATGCATAGGAACTACTGTTGCAGAAGTCCATGGAGGTCTATAATCCTTCTACACCATGAAAAAGGGGGTAAATCTGAAGAAAGTCAGAAGCATGGTAGCCAGGAAGGAGGCTCCTAGAGAAGTCTATCTTCTCCCCTATTTCCTTATCTCCCAAGTCTTTGACATCACCCTTCACTATTGCTGTTTTTAACTACAGTCACTCATGAAGTGACCCTTCCCCTTGAGGAAACCAGTCCACTTATCCACATGTAGCCTTGATCCCATCTCCTCAGCTCTTTTCCAGTTGATTGGCCCAACTACCATCTCTTCTCTATCTCTTATGTTTAGCTTCTGTCTTCTAGGTTTTTTTTGTTTTTGTTTTTGTTTTTTTTTACATCATCTCTCAGTGACCTGGAGGTCAAAGACCACCTAGAAAATTCAGGTATATAGAAACCCTCAGAGAAAGGAAGTTAAAGCACCAAGGTAACCAATGAGACCTAAAACTGATTCCACAGCCACTGTCCCTCCCCCCCCCCCACCCCGTGGCCCAGGCAAATTAAGAAACTATGATTGGTTCCTGAGATGTGACATGAGAGAGCTAGTGGGTAGAGAAAAGAGCTTATAAGTGGCGACCAGGTGGTCTTTGGGGTCTTCTGGCTGGAGCGTGGAGAGCTGAAGGAACCCTTGTCAGAGTTTAGTCACAAGCCCATCATGGCAGCCAACAGATTGGAAAGCTAAGTATCTCTCTATCTCTTTTATACCTTTTCCTCTCTTTACTACTACTATTTTGATTTAATAAAGTTATTAAGCTACTATCAGCCTCATAATTTCAATTATTACATCTACTAGTATTATAACTACTACTATTACTGCAACCACCATCATCACCATGACTACTACTACTACTATGACTTTGATTTAATAAGGTTATTAAGCTACTATCAGCCTCATAATTTTAATTATTACAGCTACTACTATTATAACTACTACTACTACTGCCACTACCACCACCACCACTACTACTACTACAACTATAATTACTACTACTACTATAATAATAACTACTACTACTACTACTTTGATTTAATTTTAATTATTACAGCTACTACTACTACTATGACTACTACTATTACTTTAATAAAATTTTTAAGCTACTATTAGCCTCGTACTTTTAATTACAACTATTACTATTATAACGACTACTACTACTGCTACTGCTACTATTACTCCTGCCACCACCACCATCATCACTACTACTACTACAACTACAACAACTATAACTACTACTGCTATTATAACTATAACTACTACTACTACTACTACTACTACTACTACTACTACTACTACTACTACTACTACTACTACTACTACTACTACTGTCATCACTCCTATCACTACTATTGCTGTTTCTGCTGCTGCTACTACTGCCTTTAAGCTTCATGAATATTATCTCATTAGATCCTCACAACAACCCATTAGGTGCCATTATTATCCCCATTTTACAGATAAGGAAATATCTCATTAGATCCTCACAACAACCCATTAGGTGCCATTATTATCCCCATTTTACAGATAAGGAAACTGAGGAGGTCAAGTGATTTGCCCAAGGTCACTTGGCTGGCAAATGTCTGAGTTCACACTTGAACTCAGGTCTTCCTGACTCCAAGCTGAGGGTTCTGTGTACTTTGGCACCCCTTAGTTGCACTTCCTCTCTCCTCATCATGCCTTTACTGTGGTGGTTGCCCATACCTAGCATGCATTCTTTCCTTGCCTGTCTCTTTGAATCAATGATTTTCTTCAAGATTTGGCTCAAGCACCATCTTCTACGTTCCTGTTGTCCCAGCTCCTAAAACTTTCTCATCTCAAGTCCTCCCCCCCCATCCTCCATGCCACTTTGTATTTCTTTGCATTTATAAGTTATATACAAGATTACAAGTTATCTTTACAAGCATATACAAGATTACAAGTTATCTCCCCCACTAGAATGTAAGATCCTTGAAGGCAAGGGTTGTTTCACTCTTTTCTTGGCAGTGAGAACACCTGGCACAGTATCTGGTCTATAATAGGAGCTTAATAAATGTTTATTGGATTAAAGTAAACTGGTTTGGACTTTTGGGGGGCATCTTCCTTCTAGGAAAAAGCATTTGATGTGAAGTGTGCCATCTAGCCTCCACTGGAACCCTTGTTCAATATTTATACAGCTCCAAGCTATAATGTCGAGACAAATGTCGAGTAACTCTTTGGATACAACATCGATATTTGCCTTATCCAAATAGAATCAGAAGTTGTACAAACCAATACTTTCTCTAACTCTTTTCCTACTCCCCCACACTACACACACACACACACACACACACACACACACACACACACACACACACTCTCTCTCTCTCTCTCTCTCTCTCTCTCTCTCTCAATCCATTTTGTGTGTAGGAAAACTATGTTAACATATTGACTTCTAGGTGGTACAGTGCATACAGAGCCCTGGTCTTGGCATCAGGAAGACCTTGGGATCTTTGAGGCTCACTTTCCTTCTCTGCAAAATGAGGAGATATGATTCTGACATCCTCTAATAAGTACTCAGAAAGTATGTGTTAAATATGAAAGAACGCGGTGAAGAAGACCTGATATTTCTGGAAATGAGCTAGTTCTGAAGCTAAAGAATAAATCTTTTTTTTTTCTCCCCCGGTGCTATTTCTGACTCCCGAGATCTGGAGCAGAATGATTTCTTTAGAAAGAAATTTGATTAATTAAGGCTTATTGAAACTCGTTTAAAACCCAAATAAATGGCTATCCCTTGGAAAGGTTAAACCAGATTGGGCAGTCTTCCTAGAAGGCTGAGATGAGCTGAAGTTTGCCCTTAAAAATGAGAAAGGTGGACTAGACCGCCCGCATAATGAGCCCAGCTCTCTAGAGAGGCTACAGTTTGGCCTGTGATCTGCATTCCCAGCTCACTGAAAACCAGTAATGAAAATGAAGTAACGGGGAGCCTGGCCGTGTCATTTCCAATTGCTCAGAATTGTTTTGTTTGTCTCACAAATGGCTTCAAATGCGTCAAAGACATTCTCCTCTCTGAGGACAATGCCCACAGCAAGGCGGAAATCAGAAAGCAGTTTCTGGGTTATTCTGAACCAAAAAGAATAAAAGAAGCATCCAATTTTTCAAAGGGATGCATATTTTCCAGGCTGACCTAACTTTATAATGGCTCAACCCAGTTTTATTTTATTGAAAAATATATATATTCCAAAATAAGTCCCCTCAGGGCAGAGATGAGAAAGAGAAAATCAGGGTCCCAGGTAACTGCCTGAAAGGAAAGGAAACTTTCTCAGTTCTACCTTCCTTTTGGGTCTTATGCATTTGCTTTTAGGTTATTCTGTTTTCTTTCCTTTTATAATTTGCTTTAATTATTTTGGCATTATATATTGTGCTTTTTCAGGAATACACTAGGACAGTGTATGATTCTGATAATCATTTATTTCTCTAATTCCTAGGTGTGTGTGTCTGTGATATGTACATATGTACATTCCATGATTAAAGACATCATCTCACATAGAGTCACAGATCTGATTCCAGAAAGGACCTTCAGAGGCCATCTAATCCAACTTCCTTATTTTTTCAGATGATGAAAAGCGAGTCGTTGTTATATTATGCCAGAGGTAGGAATTGAACTCAGGTCTCCTGACTTTCAGTAATTTCATACTGGCTCTCCACCTGAGAATTAGTTCTCCTATGTATGGTTTGTGATAGCCACAGTGCTTGTTCCTATCCCTCCAAATGGGACAGATTTCCCATAACTTCAGGGAATCATTGATTACTTTGAATTGATGAAAAAAACAATTAGTGAGCCAGTAATTTCTTAACAAGCTTCATCACCGGAAAAGTGGAACAAAGGATGTTTCTGGAGAGGGCAAAGAGGAAATCTTATATGACCAGAAACAGCAAGACAGTCATTTGTATCAATGAATGAAATCATGGCTCTTAGGAAATGCTGAAGAAGTTATTCTAAAGGTAGCTTTTAAAATGGTAATTCTAGACGGTTCTTAAATTAATTGATTCATCGCCTATAATAACATGATTAAAAATAACAAGCCTGTGACAGCCAAGCATTTAGTATTCCCTAATTTGATCCAGTATTTCTTCTTTTGATTGCTGCCTCTATTTTTATTGCACTAATCCCCACCTTCTCACTCACCTATCCGAGAAGTCATCCCTCATAACCAAAATGTAAAAATAATGGAGGGAAAGAGCAGTTAGCAAACTAATCAGCACAAAGATGGCAGTAGGGTGTGCACTATATTCCACTCCCATACTTTCCCACTCTAGCAATAAAAGAAGAGACATGTATTTCCACAGCTCTTCTGAAGGGTTAAGATCTGTCATCATAATTACACAGCAGCCAGTTTCTTGGTCCATTGTTTCTAAACACTTCACTAAGAGAAATTCTCAGAACAAGCCCAGGAAGCCATACAGAGCAAACGGTCAGGCTGGGGCACTGGAAAGGGAATGGAAACAGCATTAAGGGTATTTGGAGTCTAACCACTAACTATGTGACCTTGGGCAAGTCACAACCCTTTGGGATCTTGTTTTCCATATTTTTTAAATTAAGAAATTGGTACAGAGAAGTCCTACAGTCACTTCTTGTTCTTCATTTCATTTCACAGCGTCTCGGATCTGCTCATCATCCAGACTCCCCGCACATGACTCCCTTGGATGACCCAAGCTCTTGCCATGACCTTGCTCAGGCCCAGCCTAGTAAGGGTCAGAGAACTTTGGAGTTAGATGTTTAACCCTTTCCTCTGGGGGTAGACGTATGATCACAGATGTGCGGAATTTTAGAGCTGGAAGGGACCTCAGAGGTCATGTTTTCCAAGCTTGGATTTTAAAGATGAGGCAACTGGGGCCCTGAGTAATGGGATAAGTGGGCAAGGTCACACAGCTAATTCTTGGTAGAAGCAGATCTAAGTTTTAGGCCACAGATCTTTATACTCTTCCACATGAATCTCTCACTCATCTCTCTTTCCTTCCCCTCCCACTCTCTCTGTCTTTTCCCTTCCTCTCTCTCTCTCTCTCTCTCTCTCTCTCTCTCTCTCTCTCTCTCTCACACACACACACACACACACACACACACACACACAAACACAAGCCATTCTAGGTAAGCATAAGAAATAAACAGCTATCAGTCTCTTGGCCCCTTTGTTCATATTTGCACACTCGCTGCAGACTTTCCAGGGGCTTTGCCAACCCGCTCCATTCTTGCTCGCAGGCAAGATTGGAAATACACACAGATCCTGCTCACTAAAGCAATTAGAGGGTCCCTTGTATATTTCAATCTGGCTAATGGCTTCCCAAGCCGTTCTGCCTCTAAAGACAAGGGGGCATAAAAGCGGAGGAAGCCGATAAACACCCATTTCAATTCCGCCCTCCTGCGATCTAAAACACGCAAGCAGATTTGTTTACCCGGGCCAGAAGAGGCCTTCCATGGTAAGTTTCCATCTTGAGCGACTTTTTATGACCATGTTATAGAAATGTGTGAAAACTGGGTCTCATAATGGAAAATATAGATGGACATTTAACTCATGGTAATGGCTTTGCATTCATGTTTTAGGAAGGGCAGAACAATCCACAAGGATAATACAATGGGAAAAGCATTGAGTTGTAGTGGCTCAGGTTCACATCCCATATATTATTATGTGGGTGACTGTAGGAAACATTTAAACTCTCTGGGAGCCTCAGTTTCCCTAAATGTAAAATGAGAAGGGTTGGATTTTATGTATTCCAGGGTCCCTTCCAACTTCACACCTATCCTCCCATGATTTTCTAGCCATTAGAGAAAAATCGTTCACCCATCTGGACAACTCTTCCAGGCTGGCTTGGTATAATCTCTGGATTGTGGTTCCAGCTCCAGAAATCAAATAAAAAGTTGCTTGATTAGATGATGGAAAGGGGAATGAGCTTTGGAATTGGGGCATGGAACCCTCTGAGCAAAGGAGGAGTCGGTCCAAGAAAAGAAGCTGCCATTTCCTCCTTAAATTCTTTAACTCCATCATGGTGGACCCCATCCACTCATCATCAGGCCATCCTCACGGGCTGCCACACAGCACGGCATAGAAGCGAAGTCCCTAACTTCTGACAGTCTGATTGGATAGAAATCCCCAAACCCGCAGTAGCCTATTATGTGGGCAAACTATTCATTTTATATTCACCTCCTTGTTGTGTCAGTGCAGAGGTCATCTAAAGAGGGGGCTTAATTAATCAAGCTGTCAGAGCCAATGAGGAGGAGCATGTTAATAGGACTTTTATTTCACCCAGGAAAGCAGCAATCTGACAGGACCCGGGAAATATGGCCTTGGTGTTGTTGTTTATTAGTAATGCTGAGATCAGTGGTAATAGGAGCCAAGCAGTGTATGTTTGATAAAGTGCCACATGTCAAGAAGCAACGGCAACTAGAAATTAGACTGACAAGAGCCAAGACTCTCTGAATATTGATCGTTGATAAATGGGAGGCCAAGGCGAGAAAGGGGAGACGTATAAACCGGGGGAGGCAGGGAGTGTGTGGATTGGCCCTGGGAAGCTTCTGCACGCAGACACGGCTGGGAGAGAAAAATTGGTCTCATCTGGAGTGCGATCTTTTTTCCTTTTCTTGTTGGTCTCCAGTCCCTTGCATTGGCAGGTATCTGTGTCTGGCGGCGTGTCCAGGGTGAGCCAATCCAATAAACATTTATGAAGAAGGGATGACTAGTGGGTAGGGAGCTGGCCTTGAAATCAGGAAGACCTCAGTTCAAATCGAGTTGTCCATCAAGGAAAACTGGGCTTTCTTGGACATCGTGCGGTAGTTTTCCTCAGTCCTACTCAAAACATCACCTGGGAACCACAGTCCAGAGGACCACGTGAACCCAAACTGGAAGAGCCATTCTTTTCAGTCCTGGGGTTAAGCTATCCAGATTGGTGAATGAGTACAAGTTCTAGTAACTCACTAAATCTACCCAAACCTATATCCAACCCAACAGTCCCCGTCCAACTTTCTACCTCTTGCCCTGGGAATAGTAACCAAATCAATATTGTTACCGCAGGTGGAAAAGACCCGATACATGGTTTGGCATATCCACACACATACAGGTATACATATATACATATATATGTGGAATATCTAAAGATATACATACATACAGAAAAAAATATAATGTGGCTAAATCTAAGGTGGTTTGGCAGGTATGCGTTAGCAGTTGAGGAGCTCATGAAAGGCTTCCTGAAGAAGTTAGGACTTAAGTATTCTTTTTTTCCTCCTATTAAAAGGTAAGCTCCCAGGGGCAGGTGGGTAGCTCAGTGGATGGAGAGCCAGGCCTAGAGATGGGAGGTCCTGGGTTCAAATCTGGCCTCAGACACTTCCCAGCTGTGTGACCCTGGGCAAGTCACTTGACTCCCATTGCCTAGCCCTTACCACTCTTCTGCCTTGGAGCCAAAAGACAGTATTGACTCCAAGACGGAAAGTAAGGGTTAAAAAAAAATAAATAAAAAGGTAAGCTCCCCCAGGGAAGAGGTTGTCTCATTTTTGTATTTGTATGCACAGTGCTGTGTATATAGAAGGCACACAATAAATGTTGTATTTTATATTTATTCAAATGGTAGGATCTCACCAAGATGTGGAAGAAGGGAATTCCAGGCATAAGAATCAGATTGTGCAAGAACATGGAGGTGAGAGATTTCAGTGCATGTTTAGGGAGCAGAAAACAGTCCAATTTGCTTAAAGAGAAGGATTCATAAAAGTGAGTAATAGTCAATCAACCAATAAACATTTATTAAGCACCCTTTTATGTCGTTAGTACTGGAGATACAAAGTAAGTAAAAGAGAGCCTCTGCTTTCAAGAATCTGCAGGCCCCTAGACCACAGAGGGTCTAATAGGCACCCAGAAAGAGTATCTAAAATTCTCTGGGTGATCCAAAGGGATGTGCTCTTCAGTTGTGATGTAATAAAATTTATACATGAGGATAATTTCATGTCAGACCAATGATTTCACTGGTGTGGAGAATGTCCAGTGAGGAAATTCTCTCTTCCCATGCAGGTCAGCAACTGCTCTACAATTTGTAAAATCTTAGAGAATAGCTTGGGGCATTAAGTGGCTCAATATTACTTGGAACCACTTGAACCCACTTCTTCCTGACTTTGAGCTTCCTTTCTACTATTCCCTACCATATTTCAATAAAAAATATCAGCTGATATTTGCATAATGATTTATATAGATTCTATGGAAGATTCTTTTGGCAGAGATAAGAAATACAGATTGAAAAGGCAGAAAATATAGATTAACTATCTATAAGGAAGCTACTGCAATAATCCAGATGAGTCTTAAAGAAGATCTGTACAAAGATGGTGGTTGCCAATAAAGAGAGGAGGTAGAAAGGAGAGAGAAAGCAGGAAGAATTGAAAGAATGTGAAGATTGATTGGATTTATGAGGCAAATCAGAGAAAAGATAAAAGGATAACCCCAAGATTATAAGTATAGGGAATGGGTGATCCATTTGGTACAAATATGGAGATCCAAGAAAGGAAATTTGCAAGCAAGATGAGGAGATCAGTTTTGGACAAGTGGAGTTCAAAAAAATCAATGAAACATCTGGTGTAACTGTTTTTATGAATAAAATAGACCCTGAAAATGGAATCAAGAAACAGAGTTGTCTTCACTCTGTTAGAGTATACAGGGTTATAGCTTTAGTTTTGGAAGGGATCATGTTATAGATTTAATTTTAGAAGGGTCTTTCAAGATCATCAAGAAAAACTCCTCATTTTACTGAAAAGAAAAGAGTTCTACAGGTAAGTCACAGAAGTGAATTACCCAAAGTAATACAAGCAGTAAGAAACAAAGACATGACTTGAAACAGGATTTCTGACTCCAAATTCTGAAATGCCGTGTGATTTGAGAATTATTCCTTAACCTCTCAGGTCTTCAGGCTCCCCAACCATAAAAATAAAATTAAGGCACTTCATTCTTAGATTTCAAAGATTTGAAAATGAGAGAGAGAGAGAGAGAGAGAGAGAGAGAGAGAGAGAGAGACAGACAGACAGACAGACAGAGACAGACAGAGAGAGAGACAGAGAGAGAGAGAGACAGACAGAGAGACAGACAGAGAGAGACAGAGACAGAGAGAGACAGAGAGAGAGAGACAGAGAGAGAGAGACAGAGAGACAGAGACAGAGAGACAGAGAGAGACAGAGAGAGAGAGACAGAGAGAGACAGAGAGAGAGGAAAAGGAAGAAGGAGGAGGAAGAAGAAGAAGAAAAGAGAGTGGGAGAGAGAGAGAAAAGAGAGAAAGGAAGAGAAGAGGGAGAGAGAGGAGAGGGAGAGAGAGGAGAGAGGAGAGAGAGAGAGGGAGAGAGAGAGAGAATGAGAAGGAAGAGGGGGAGGAAGAGGAAGAAGGAAAGGGAAAGATGGGGATCCAGAAAGTGAGGGACAGAGAAAAAGGGGAGAGAAGGAAGAATAGCACCTAATGAATTTTTAAAAAGAAAAAATATATTTTTTAAAAATTCAAGATAGTAATGAAAGAGAAATCTACCTCCAAAAGGAGATAGATTTAATGGGAAAGACTTAGATGGATTGTAATTGAAAAAACCCAACTAGGAACCTCCCAGGGCCAGTGAAGCAGCTCTCAGTAGTACTCTTTCCGTAACTCTAAAACTGATTATAGTCTTCAGAGTTCTGGTCTTACTCTATAGGGAAACAAGCTGACATTATCTGAGTGTTTTCTATTAATTGGTCTAAATTTTTGCTTAAGTCTTTCTGTACATCCCTTCAACAATTTCCAAATATGATTTCTACACAATTTTGCTCAATCTAAGTCTATCAAATGGATCTGTGGGAAGCATCACTTTATATAATAGCATGGAATGCAATGTGCTATAGTATATACACACACACGCATACACACAACATAAGAATCTAGGAAACATGACTTGATCCCTGATTCTGCCACTAAGAAGCTTGGGTGACCTGCAGCATGTGCCTTAATCTTTTTGGGAATTTCATCTTTTTTTAGAAAACCCTTGCCTTCTAGGTCAGAATTGATACCAAGTATCACTTCCCAGGCAAAGAGTGGCAAAGGCTAGGCAAATGGGGTTAAGTGATTTATCTAGGGTCACAAAGCTAAGAAGTGTTTGAGGCCATATTTGAATTTGGGATCTCCCATCTCCAAGCCTGGCTCTCTATTCATTCATCCACCTAGCTGCCCCTTCATCTTTTAATAAAGGGAATGGATTAGATAATCACTCAAGTCCCTTCCAGCCAGCCCTAAAATTATTTTGCCTAAAAATATTCATATTTGTTTCAACTGTAAAATTTTCCTGCTGGCATGATTTCCTGGGGAGATTCTGCCCTTTTGTAGTCTTTGAGTTGGCTGGGGTACTTAGAGATCAAGTGATTTACTCAGAGTCTCTCCCTCAGTATGTATGAAAGCCAAGACATTCCTTGGGCTCTTTTTGACCTTGGTTCTTTATCCCTATTCACTCAAGGAGTGAGTTTTAATGATAATAGTAGCAGCATTAGTAGTAGTAGTAGTAGTAGTAGTAGTAGTAGTAGTAGTAGTAGTAGTAGTAGTAGTAGTAGTAGTAGTAGTAGTCATGTTCATAGCAGTAGTGGTAGTAATTCCTATTTATATTCCTATTTATATAGTGGAATTTTGATGCACCGGAGCTGCATCCTTTTAAGTTACGTGCTCACTTTATGACGTTACATTTCAGCAATAAATTTGGCTGAAACCCAATCAGTGGGCCACTTTTTGGGCTTTGCTTTGGTAAAGTGCGGCAGGTGTGGGTCTCTGGCTCTGTGCAATGCTCACTCGGCTAAAAGAATTTTTTTTCCCTTTTCATTTTGTTTATTGTTGAATACTATATAATAAATTCTTTTTTTTTTCACAGTACTCCAAAATTTGAAACTTGCTATGTCACCAGAATGTTTTTTTCTGTTCTTTAATCTAGTCAAGGGTCAAAACTAGGATATGGAATTCCAGTTCTAGGATGCAGAAATAGAATCCCAATTCTAGACTTGGACAAGACTTCAGGGTTACTCTAATCCAGAGATTCCCAAAGTGGGCACCACCGCCCCCGGTGGGTGCTGCAGCGATCTGGAAGGTGATGATGGCCACAGGTGCATTTATCTTTCCTATTAATTGCTATTAAAATTTAAAAAAAAATAATTTCTAGGGGGCTAAATAATATTTTTTTAGGAATGGGGGCAGGTAGGCCAAAAAAGTTTGGGAACCTCTGCTCTAATCCAATTCTCTCTCATTCTATAAATAAATGAACGGGCTGAGCCAAGGAAAAGACCTTGCTCCAATGCCACCCGGATCTGGGTCCCCTGTCTCGGGAGCAAATGTCCTTCTCCTTGTACCATTAGGTCTCACAAAATACATTCCTCTCCACAACTGACCCAACTGCTGAGGCTGAAAGCACAAGAAGAATTATTATTCCCACTTCTCAGGGAAGGAAACCGAAATTCAAAGAAGGAAACTACATTGCCTGAGGTCCAAATCTGATAGAATTCTGGGCTTGGAGTGGGGAAGCTCTTGCCTCCAGCCATGCCTCTGACATTTATGACCTGTGTGACACTGAGTCAAACCACTCCATCTCTCTCTACTAAGGCATTCGTGAGTTGCTATCTACCCTGGTGGAGGGAGTTCCCACATAGGGAGCTCCCCACATTCCGTTGCCTCCTGCAAATTTCTCTGAATATTTTTTCTTCTGCGCCTTCTGGCTGCCTTTCTTTGTCCCTGCGTGTAACTGCCCCAGATTGACTATGACAGGGCTGGAGTTCCTTCATGATGAATGACTTTCGGGGCTGAGCTCAGGTACAGAGTCCCCACTGCCTCCTGGTGTGCAGGCTACACATGTCGTCAGCCTCTGAGAAAGAGAGTGACGCTGGTCTTCCAGGGCAGGAAACATTTTTTATGATGAATAATGGAGATTCCAACTGCTCAAAGTCCTATTACTTTATCATTCAGCCCTGGGTGATTAATAGACCATGTTCCTAAGGAGTTATTACTTTGGGGAGTATAGATTTGGGGCTTGTGTGGAATCTAATCTGACAACCGAGCCTTCTCTGCTGACTCGAGAAGAGGAGGTAACATCCTGGTCTAGGGAAGTAGCCGATGATACACTGAGGTTCAGGGTTCCCCATTTCCTTTTATAAGCTACAACTCCCAGAAGACGCTCCAAGGGAATGTTGCTATATCTACTCAATGAGAGCATTTATCACAGAATTTAATAGAACAGCCAAGGGGATGCTCAACTTACAGAAAGATTTCCCTTCTTCCTTTCTTATCCCTTTACCATCAGTGTGTATTACCTGATTAAAAAAAAAATAACCCTGGAGTAGGAGTCAGGTGATTTTAGGCAATTTAGGGTCTATATCTCTCCTTATATGTTATTTTAGGGAAGAAATTTAACCTCACAGAGAGAGATCTATAGAGGAAAGAATGCTGGCTTAGAGCCAGGAATGAATGAATGAATGAATGAATGAAAAAAACATTTATTAAGAACTTGCTATGTGCAAAGCATATACAAGCATAATTGAGATTCAGTCCTTGACCTCAAGAAGTTTATGGTGTAAGAGGATGAAAAAATATACCCAGGGGAATGGTGCCCAGAGAAGTGTGTTATGGTCTAGAACAGAGTTTCTTAATCTTGCATCTGTGACTTTGATTTTTAAGATTCTGATAATTGTACATCAATATAATTGACCTCCTTTGTAATCCAATGAATTTTATTTTGTGTATTAAATATTATTCTACCACCCCATACCTACTAGGTTGGCTAATATGGCCAAAAGGGAAAATAATAAATGCTGTGGAGGATGTGGGAAAACTGGAACACTAATACACTGTTGGTGGAGTTGTGAAATGATGCAACCATTCTGGAAGGCAATATGCAATTGTGCCCAAAGGGCCATCAAACTATGCATAGCATTTGACCCAGAAATACCACTATAAGGGTCTGTGTCTCAAAGAGATCAGAGATAGGAAAAATGGACTGACTTGTACAAAAATATTTCTAGCAGCTCTTTTTCTGTAGTGGTAAAAAATTGGAAATGGAGAGGATGTTCATCATTTGGGGAAGAGCTGAACAAGTTGTGGTATATGGTTGTAATGAAATATTATTGTATTCTAAGAAATGACAAACAGGACAATTTCAGAAAAACTTGTAAAGACTTATATGAACTGATGCAAAGTGAAATGAGTGGAACCAGCAGAACATTTTACACAGTAACAGTGATATTCTAAGATGATCAACTGTGAATGACTTAACTATTGTCAGCAATTCAGGAATCTAAGATAACTCCAAGTAACTCAGCATGAAAATGTTCTCCACAGTCAACAAAGGAACTGCTGGAGATTGGTTGTGGATCAAAAAATGCCATTTTCACTTTGTTTTCTTCCTGAGTTTTTTTTTTTTTTGTTGTTGTTGTATGTGTGATATGTGCCTTCTTTCATAGCATGAGGAAGACGGAAATATGTACTGCATGAACCTCTATTAGATTATTTACTGTCTTGGGGGAAGAGAGAAAAGGAGGGAGAGAATCTGAATCACAAAATGTGAAGTCATGATTGTCAAAATAATTGTTTCTACATATATTGAATAAAAAAAATAAGAAATATCATACTGTGGAGTCCTTAGGTTTTACCAACCTGCCAAAGGGATCCAGGATACTAAAAAGGTTAAGAACCCTCCTTCTATCTAGAATCTCTTCATAGGTGGTGAGATAAGAGATAGGTTAACTGATTGGCATGTCCTTCCTAGAAGCATGATGCAGATTTCATTATAGCTCCCAGAGCCAGAGGTAGGAAAGATAGAGAATGGGCAGCATAGAAGGCATATATGTGAAAAGTATAATTGGGTATTGGGTGCAGGTCTAGATATGCTGACTTGAATTCAAACCCTCTCATATTTCTTACCAAATGGACTTAATTTTTATGTCCCTCCCTCAAGATAGTCACTAAAATTTATTAACTCAGTCATAAATAGGTTGCAGTCTGCCTTAGTTGGAGAGTTTATACACCAAAAGTTCCATATATATATGGAGAGAGAGAGAGAGAGAGAGAGAGAGAGAGAGAGAGAGAGAGAGAGAGACAGAGAGAGACAGAGAGAGAGAGAGAGAGAATGCTGGCTCCAGGATGCCTAATAAACATATACTTTATTTCTAATTATCTCTACTTACACATTTGACAGTTTCTAACAATGATGATGAACGTAAGTGAACAAGAGAACACCACAGTGTAAGTTAGACATGTCCATTCAGTGTTGGAGAAAGGAACTGGTTTCAAATCCCACCTCCAGCATTTACAAGCTTGATGGCTTTAGGAAGTGTGGTCTAATGGAATGAGCTCTGGACCTAGAGTCAGGGCAACCTAATATTATAGTATATTTATTTGAGTACTTCTGTACTCCTATTTGAGCCTTGGTTTTCACATCTAAAAAATGGGGATAGATAACCTCTCTATAATAATGAATGTAAGTCACTTTGTAAACTTTAAAGCATTGTAAAAATGTCAGCTATTATTATTATTATTAATTATACCTACACGGCCTACCTCACAGAATTGTTGGGAGGTAAATACTCTATAAACTGTAAGTGATCTGTAAATGTGAGCTATGATGATCTAAGCACTCTGAAAATGTAGCCATGCACTCCATTTAATTCAACTTATCAAGCACTGCTATGTGCCATGGGCAGCTAGGTAGCACAGTGAATAGATTGCCATGCCTGGAGTCAGGATGATTTCAGGCACGTACTAGCTGTGTGACCCTGGACAAGTCACTTGACCCTGTTTGCCACAGCTTCCTTATCTGTCAAATGAGCTGGAGAAGGAAATGGCAAACGACTACAGTGTCTCTGCCAAGAAAACCCCCAAAAGAGGTCAAAGAAAGCCAGACATAACTCGAAACAACTTAATAACATCTTTGTGTTAGACACTGAAGATAGAAAAATAAAAATGAAACAGTCCCTGTCCTCAATACATTTTAATAGAGGAAAATATAATGTACATGTATATAAGTATATAGAAAATTAAAACAAAAATTTGGACTTGCACTTCATTGTAGTCTATCAGGATTTGATTTGGCCAAGTTAAAGCTTATGAATTTATTTATTTATTTGTTTTTGAAACCCTTCCCTGTCATCTTAGAATCATTATTGTGTATTGGTTCCAAGGCAGAAGAGTGGTAAGGGCTAGGCAATGGGGGTTAAGTGACTTGCCCAGGGTCACACAGCTAGGAAGTGACTGGGGCCAGGTTTGAACCTAGGACCACCTGTCTCTAAGCCCAGCTCTCGATCCACTGAACCACTCAATTGCCCCCTGATGAAGTTATTTTAAAAAAAGAATCAATCAATTGTTTGATGCAACTTAAAATGTATAACGGATTGTGACTTGACATTTACAACTGAGTGTGAATCCTGTTTTAGAATTTCACTATCTATGTTACCCTGGATAAGTCATTTGGTTTCTTCTGTGCCTTAGTTTTCCTTATCAAAAAAGGGGGAGCTGGAGAAGATGACTTCTAAGATTATTTTCAGCTCTATATCCATTATCAATATCCATTATCTTATCTCTGTCCTGAAGGAACTTACATTCCACTTGGGAAAAAAATACATTATGTAAAAACAAGATAAACTCATGTGAAGACCAAAATGTTCTTGTCCTCCATGAGCTTATATTCTACTGTGAGGAAATGACTGGCATATAGATGCACTCCAAAAATACAGAATAAAGTCTTTTTTTTCCCTTAATCTAATCCTATTCCTTAAAAACAAAATTCTTTGTTTTTCTATTACTTTCTTTTTGAATATGATCTCCCTTCTCCCTACCCATTGAGCCATAACTTGTAAGAAAATATAATAAAAAGAAGTTCATCAAGACTACACCCTCCTTCCAATATTGACTTTAAACGATCACCTTAGTGCAAATATCAATAACATGGAAATAGGTCTTGATCAATGACCCATGTAAAACCCAGTGGAATTGTGCATCTGCTATAGGAAGGGGATGGGAGGAGAGGAGGGAAAGAACATGAATCTTGTAACCACAGAAAAACACCCTAAATTAATTAATTAAATAAAGATTTCAAAGATAAAAAAAAGACTACCTTCCTGCCAAAAAAAAATACAGAAGAGTTTGTAGGACTGGGACATGCTAAAAACGAGGGGAATCAGAAAAAGCATCTGAGAAGAGGTAGCCCAAGGGCTGAGCCTTGTGGGGAGCTAAAGGTTTCAAGAGAGCAAGAATATCATCAGTAAATTCCTTTCCCTGCCTTTGTCTGTATGAGTTGGCAGAAAAAAGAGGATTCTCCATAGAAACTGAGTCATTAAAGGCAGAACTGGTAGAAGGCGAAGGGAAGGAGAAGAGGACGGAGAGGAGGGACCTCCTCCTCCTCCCCAACCCTTGTGAATAAAGATGCAGACTGTTCCTTAGTGGCCCCTTCCATAGCTTCTGGAAGCTGGTACCTTTCCCAAATGCAGGTCCCTAATGATGTCTGTAGAAGTCCTGGGCATGAATATGTATGTAATCAAGCTATGTGCTATGGGCGAGGAAGGAAAATACTATCCTTTGAACTGTTTATTCCTTCTTCAGAACATTAAATAAATATACAAGTAGTTGAAATTAAGCCTCTTCTTAGTAGCTGAAATAGAAAATCAAGGATTCTTGGGACCCTTTCAAAAAGCAGTGGGAAAAGTCAGGGTCTTGAGCCAATCCCCCACCTCCTGTGGATGAGAAACCGGTTACGGTGTGTCCTAGTTCTCTGCCATGGACGTTCCTTCTGGTTTCCGAGGTTGATGGGTGGCCATTAGGCATTCCATTGCCATCGAATCATGCAGAGGTCTGGGGCTGAGCATCTAGTCCAATTCCCTCATTTCATGGAGGAACCAAAGGAGCCCCAGGGACCTCAATAACTTGGTAGTCACACAGCTATAAAGCATTAAGAGAGAGGATTGGAACCCAAGTCTTCTATTCAGACTGACTGCAAATATGACTATGCTACAGATGAGGATAGAGTGAATTCATAAGAAAAAACCCAAATGCTATAAAGTCAGATGAGAGAGTGGAAGAGGACAGACTTTGTGGGAGAGGAAACGATGATCTGAAACTTGAAGCATAGCGAGAAAATGAAGATCAGGAGATGAATAAGTCGCCCATTCCTGGCTCAGGGAAAAGGAAAGATGCAAAAATGTAGAGATGGAATAGTGTGGGACATTTTAGTAGAGTCATAAAGTGATCCCAGTTTGGCTGTGAGAGTGGGCCAAAAGATACACGAGGGCCAAATTACCAAAGGCCTCGAAGGCCACCTAATGAGTTTGAGCTTTATTCAGAAGTCAAAGGAGAGCCATTGAAGGTTTTGGAGCAGTGGGGTGAGGCAATCACAGCAATACCCTAGGAAGATTAATTTCCAACAGCTACCATGTTCTCCTCTTGCCCTCCATCTAGCAGGGGCTTCTTTCTAACTCTGTCCATTTTTCAGGTGCCCAAGCAGAGTTGGAAGATGGTCCTCTATTTCCTATTATTTCTAGGACAATCACATTTCCCTCCAACTGGGCCAATTCCTGGACTGGCTATTTTTGAGCACAGCATACTGGAGCACCAAAAATTATGTGGCCTCATCTTCTCCAGCTGTGTACAATGGCATCCTCCCCAAACTAGTTTTTTTTTGTCCATTAGGAAAATAGCCCTTCTCTTTCCAGGGAGGGAAAGGAGGAGAGGGAGAATTGTACAGTGCAAACTCTGGAGTCATTTCCTCCAGGCTTGCCCTCCGCTTTTGAAACCAGAGAATTCTTTGTTGGACACTGATAAGAAAACCACAAACACAATGACCTTAATAATAAGGTAGGAAGCGAAAGATGAAGGTGAATGCTGAGTAACAGGAATGAAGGATCTTGGCCAAAGAGAAAAGAAGGGAATAAATACCATTTTGGCAAGAAGGTGGTTAACAATGGATGCACAAGGGTCCAGCCTCTCTCATGATCTATCATAAGAGATCTGAGAGGTCATCAGGTCCAAACTCCTCATTTTTCAGATAAGGCAAATGAGTCCCATAGAAGTAAAATTCCACATGCCCAGGGGTACATAGCTAATGAGTATTTTAGATGAGATTTGAACCCAAGTCTTCCTGACTTCAAGTTCAGAATCCCATATGCTCCATCAGTGGTATTAAACAAGCAACTTTTAGGCTGAACGAGACCCGCAGTACTCTCAGTGTGTCCCCAAACAGAGGAAAATATAATTGGGAAATGTTTAACACAATAAGTAAAAATGCAATTAAACATAGATAAAATTACATTTTAAAACTAAGACAGTACGTAGCCCACAGGGATCCTTATGTATAGAAGAGCCGCCCCGTTTTCTGTTTTGAGTTAGACACTACTATGTGGCGCCATGGTGTTTCTTCTTTTGCTTAATTAGATAACTAGAACATTGGATCTGAAGTCAGAAAATCCCGAGTTCAAATTCAACCTCCAACAGTCCTCAGTTGTGTGACCCAGGTCATGTTACTTAACTTCTGTCTGCTTTAGTTTTCTCATCTGTAAAATGGGAATGGTGATAATAGCCCCTTCTTCCAGAGTTCTTGTGAAGATGAAATTAGAGAAAATTTGATAATCAGATAATATTGTTGTAAAGATGAAATTAGAGGATATTTGTAAGGTTTGCCACTCAACTACTGTAAGTAGTAACTCTTTCTTTGTTACAGATGAGGTTCATTTAAGGATTGGTATAAGTGGAAATGATTGTGGTATAAAGACAAAAGGCATCCATAAGACATTTTTTAGGGTATTGCCTCAGAAAGAGAATGATGTGGGGGCTTTCATGAAGAAAAAAATAAAATAAAAATTATATCCTTAGTTCCAAGTCCCCTGCCTGCCTGGTAAAGACAATTTCAGCCTCTGTGTTACCCTTAGTTCCCACCCCACCCTTCTTAAGACTCATAGATTTAGAACTGGACGGCTCTTTAGAGATCATTTAACTCAACATGCCCTGGTAATTTGCAGATTCAATTTAGTAAACCTTTATTGAACTTTTAAGTCCAGGAAAGTCACAAAACTCATGGAAAGTCACACAGGTAATAAGAGGTGGTAAAGCCAGAATCATATTGTGATCTGGAAGGGATCTGAGAGACCTAGTCCAATTCCCTAATTTTATATATGAGTAAACAAGCAAAGAGACTCAATGCCTTCCTCAAGATCAGACAACCATTATCTGAGATAGGATTTTTAACTCAGGTCTTCCTTAAGCTAGCTTTCTTTGTCCTCTACCATAAGCTTCCTTTGGGCTTCGGAATCTTTCCAAATGCAGCTCTCTTCCCCTTTTTTTGTTATTGTTGTTAAGTCATTTTTCAGTTGTGTCTGACTGTCCGTGACCCTATTTGGGGTTTTCTTGGCAGAGATACTGGAGTGGTTTGCCTCTCCAGATCATTTTAGAGATGAGGAACTGAGGCCAAGAAGGTTAAGTGACTTGCCCAGGCTCACATAGCTAGCTGGTGAATGTCTGTGGCCAGATTTAAACTGCACATGAAGTCCAGGCTTCCTGACTGGGACTTCCCCTTTTACCTACACTTCACAAGGGCATCAGTGAGCCCAGCTCCCCATCATTCAATGGTTTAGCTTCCCTTGGAAGAAGGGAAGAGACAGCTAGGGAAGAGTGCTTTCATGTGGCTAAAGTCTCCCAGGAAGGTTTCTGCACTTGGAGCTGTAAAATGGTAAAAGGTCAAGGGCACGTCATTTGTCTCTCCTAGACATCAGTTATGGTCTTGTCGTTTCAGCCCCTTCCAGAGCCTCCCTGCTCAAAACACACTTCTCTCTCTCTCTCTCTCTCTCTCTCTCTCTCTCTCTCTCTCTCTCTCTCTCTCTCTCCCCTCCCTTTGTCTCTGTCTCTCTCCAGCATTCCTCTAAATACAGGCTGAGGAAGCATCAGATTCTTCAAGACATTCCAGAGGAAAAGAAAAATGCTTCTTTACCTTGGACAAGGAGACCATGATAGCCTGGAAACAAAAGGAATTTGGCTCCTTAATCCCAATGACATTGCCATAGGAACCTTATTTACAGTATGATAAAAAACCATTCCATTCTTATGGCCTCATTAAATCTAAGCCTCATTTAACTAGTAGGACATTTTTACAATGGGTTTACTGACATACGGTGATGAATGACAGTCTAACATCCTTCAACAATGGGCCCAGGCTATGGCCATAACCACAATGTGGATAAACAGGGCATTAGTAAGAACAATGCCCCTTGCTGAATAGCAGGAAGTGAAGTCACAATGAAGACACATTTTTCCCTGGGCTGTTCTGTACGTGGGAGAAAGAGAAAAAAGTCACAAGAGGAAGGGATTAAAATCAGGTGAATTATGAAGTTTAAGAAGGGAAAAAAAAAAGTTGTTTCTGTCTAGAAGAACAGACAGGGCTTTGAAACCCTGACCCAGATTTTTTTTAAAGGGGGAAGAAAGGCTTCTTGAAATCTGATTCCTTAAAAGATAAAAGGGCCGGCAGCAGGATGAAAGTGACCATCTTTTCCCTCTCTGCCTCCCCCCATCATCCTCTCTATCTGAGAAATGAACAGACTGGCCCAAGAATTTATACCTCTCACCCAAAGAAGAAAGCTAGTAAACTCCAAGTTCCCCTTCATCAGCAGCTCCCAAGAATAAGGAGAAGCACCAGAATGATTTTTTGGGGGGCTCTGGGGGGGATGAGACAGTATCCAAATTGTGCTTTTCCTGTCTCCCAGGAGAATCCTAAAAGACTTCCCCTTTACCTTCTCAGAGATCCAGGAGGGTCTCCCCATGAACAGGCCAGCTCAAGTTTACTTACCTGCCCCCACCTCCGTCCTCTTGGAGGCTGCCCCGCTTTCTAACTGTCCTCTGATCGAATTTCATACAAAATACCGGAGCGTAGCTGGACATGGCCAAGCCTCCAGTATTTACACCGGAAACTGAGGTCTGACATCCTGTCTAAATGAAATTTCCCAGCCGTCCCGAACAGTTTTTATCTTGTTTCCACGCGAGCAGTTTGAAATATCACTATATATTACTGCGGTGACAGATGAAGAAAAGAAAAAAGAAAAAAAAAAAGGAGGCCACTTCCCTGTCTCTGCAAGCAACCAAGTTCTGAGAAAGGCAAGAAGTCCTTCTGCCTCATCAATGCACTCAATCCTGTCCCCATTAGAGACCCCCAGGGGAGCCCCAATAGCTGCGATGGTGATCCTCCAGAATAGCAGACTAAGAGGTCCCCTGGAGAAACTGCAATTACAAAAACAACAAGGATGGTTGCTGTCATCTAATAACGGATTATCTCTTTTTTTTTCTGTTTTTCATTAAAATGAGGAAATTATGGATTTTGTGGGCAGGGAAAGGGCCATCTTCATCTATCTCTTCTGTTTTTGCAGGATCAATCAATCAAACAATAAACAAACATTTATTAAGTGATTACTGTGCACCAGAGATCAAGTACTAAGTGCAGGGGGTACTTCAAGGGCTTAAATGCTAACAAAGAGGCAGTATTAATGACCACAAGGACTTTCTCAGCTCCTGCTAGGTACCAGGCACAAGAGATATGAAGACAAAAGTAAGATGAAGCCTGCCCTCAAGGAGCCTCTCTTCTATTGGGAGGTAGAGGTTAGGGAGAGCCACCATGGATCTCTTGGAGTTAATATAAAATACACAAGAGGTAGTTTATTGGAAGGGCTGTTAGTTGGTGCAGTGGATAGAGCACCTGGCTTAGAGTCCAGAAGCCCTGAGTTTCCCAAGTTCGAATCTGGCCTCAGATACTTACTGGCTAGGTAATCCTGGGCAAGCCACTAACCCCTTCTGGCCTCAGTTTCTTCATCAGTAAAATGAGCCAGAGAAGGAAATGGCAAACTACTCCAGTATCTTTGCCAGGAAAACCCCAAATGGGGTCAGACATGACTAAAAGAATTGAACAACAATTTATTAGAGGAGAAACAGTAGGGAAAGCAAGAAGGGTTTCATCTTTTTCCATGTATATGTTCCATATTTTCATATATCTATATATCTATCAAATAAGCATCATTGTAACACAGTGGATAGAGGACTAGTCTTGCCAGGAAAGGGAATAAGCATTTATAGAGTACCTACTATGTGCCAGACACAAATATTATTCTGTTTGAATCTCACAATAACTCTGTGAGGTAGGTGCATTGTACTATCTCCATTTAACTGTTGGGAAAACTGAGGCAGACAGTGGTAGTGACTTGCCCAGGGTCATGGAGCTAGTAAGCATTTATAAAGTACCTACTATGTGCCAGACACAAATATTATTCCTTTTGAATCTCACAATAACTCTGTGAGGTAGGTGCATTGTACTGTCCCCATTTAACTGTTGGGAAAACTGAGGCAGACAGTGGTAGTGACTTGCCCAGGGTCATAGAGCTAGTAAACAACTGAGACTAGATCTGAATTCAAATCTTTCTGACCCTAGGGTCCATCTTCTGACAAACACAAAGGCTATAAGATCCTGGTCCAGGCACTTAATATCTAAATAGGTCTATCCATTTCTCTTACACTATTGCTGAGTATTTGCTAATCTACATTGATAGAAGAAACTTCCCCACTAAGAAGTTCACTGATGTAATCATGCCTTGGCTCATAACAAAAATAACAATAGCAAAAATGACTATAAGAAGATAAAGCAGTTTTTCCTTAATGGTTTTGTGGTTTGAGTATTTTTCTTTTCTTTTCTTTTTCTTTTCTTTTTTTTTTTTAACCACTGGGCTTATCATAGCTGGAAAGGACCCTTTGAGACCATCTGGTGCAAGCTCCTCATTTTAAAGAAGAGGAAGCTAGGGCCCGGTTGAGGTTGAGACTTGCCCAAAGTCACCTAAGTAAAAAAGCAGTAAAGCCAGGATTGAAACCTGGGTCTTCTGATTCCACCCATCCCATCCTGCAGACTCCAGATCTATCTCACTGCCTCTTTTCCTCTTTCTTTGGAAGAAGGAGGAAGAAAAAGACAGTTCCCACCACTGCTCCCTTCCTTCCCTGTGAATTTAGAGCAAAGAAAAGTAGGTAGGTCATGAGGAGAATGGTACCTCGGTGCGTGCCATGAACAGAATAAATCAGTTAAACTCTGCCAGTCCTCCAGAGAAACCTAGCTATCACTCTGGAGATCAGCCTGGCTTCATGCCAGGATAGGGGAGATCCTGAATCCAAGAGGTGAGGATCCCTTACCTGGCCACTCCTGGGGAAAATAGCCAAGACTCTCGAGCTGTGGCGCTGAGGCACTTGTCAACAGGATCCACTTTTTAGACTTCCAGTGAATCCCCTTCAAGGATGCTTTACCTATGAGAAGCCCAGAGCAGCTCCCACAAACCTCCTCAGAGGTGAGGTTTTGGTTCTGTGCTGGACAGAGATTTCCCAACTTTCTCTCTCACTCTCTCAGTCTCTCCTGTTCCAAGAAACTTCCTGGGTCCTGTAGTTTGGGGAGGCTGCCTACACTAAGGCTCTGCCCAGAAATTTGTGCTGGGTAAGATGGACTCAGTTTACTCATAGTGAAAAGAGTAGAGAATATCTGGTTATAAAATATTAAACTTGTAATTATTGTTGTTTTTCATTTGTTTTCATTGTCTAGCTCTTTGTGAAATCCCATTTGGGGTTTTCTTGGCAGAAATACTGAAGTGAAATTCCTTTTCTAATTCATTTTACAGATGATGAAACTGAGGCAAATAGGGTTAATGCCCAGGGAAACATAGCTGGTAAGTGTCTAAGGCTAGATTTGAGTTCAGATCTTCCTGACTTCAGGCTGGACAGTCTATCCACTGTGCTACCTAGCTACCCTTCTTGCATTTAGACCTTTGGCAAATGAACAATAGCTGCCATTTAGGTAGTAGTATGAGGTTTGCATGAATTATCTTTGGATCCCCATAGCAAGCCTAGGAGGTGGATGTTCTTATTATTGATATTTTGTAGATGAAAAGACTGAGGCTAAAATAGAATCAGTGACTTGCTCAGGTCATACAGCCAGTAAGTGTCTATGGCAAGATTATAAGATATTTTTGGAGTCAATGCTCTATCCATCATACCATCATTTTCATTGTCTTTCATGGCTAGAGAACTCTCCCTTCTCACTTCTGTCTCTTTTCAAAGCCTGGAACAATTTCCAATTCCTGATTTCCCAAATGTTCCTATATATCCCTAATTACTTTCTATCTATCTATCTATCTATCTATCTATCTATCTATCTATCTATCTATCTATCTATCTATCTATGTCTGTCCATCCATCTAAACATTTATCTATCCATCTATCTGTCTACCTATCTATCTATCCATCCATCCATCTGCCCATCTGCCTGTTCCATCCATCTGTCCACCTATCCATTTATCTGTCTTTATATCCATCCATTTATACATTTCTCTCTCCAACTATCTATCCATCTGTCCTTCCGTCTGTCTGTCTCTGTCTATGTCTGTCCATCTGTCTATCTATCCATTTATCTCTCTATCTCTCTGTCTGTCTGCCCATCTGTCTGTCTATCTGTCTATCTATCTATCTATCTATCTATCTATCTATCTATCTATCTATCTATCTATCTATCTGTCTGTCTGTCTGTCTGTCTGTCTGTCTGTCTGTCTGTCTATCTATCTATCTATCTATCTATCTATCTATCTATCTATCTATCTATCCATCTGTCTGTCTTTCCATCCATCCATCTATCCATTTGTCTGTCTGCCTATCTCTATATATGAAAAAGATAGATATATACATATAGTAACACACATATGTATGAATATTTTATGCATGTGTATTATGTGCATATATGCATGTATATGGAGACACAAAGATTCTATTGTTTATGGGGATATGTTATCTCTCCCTCCCTTTAGAATGTAAACTCCTTTAGGGCAAATTCTCTCTCTCTCTCTCTCTCTCTCTCTCTCTCTCTCTCTCTCTCTCTGTCTCTCTCTCTCTCTCTGGTTTTGATCTTTAGTATAGTGCCTAGAGCATAGTACTAGATCAAGTTGAATTAGGCTTAAGGATTAGTTTTGATGTAGCACTTAAGTCACTTAAAACACCCCTCAGCCAGGCTCTGGTAGCCCTCCCCAATATTCCTGGTAGAATGTAAGCATCTAGAGGGCAGGGGCTATTTCATTTTTGTCTCTGCATTCCCAGCACAACACATGGCATTGTTGTTGGTGCCTTTATAATAAGTAACTGTTTCTTTTTCCTTGGAAAATCTATGTTAGCAAGAATAAATAGTAAAATATTTTAGTCCTCTCCTCTGTTTTCACTGGCTATTTCTCCTAATAAAAAAGTTTATAGATGGAAAAGTCCCAGAGATCACATTCAGCAGAGGCAAAGTCATGCCCATTTCTGAATCTCCCTTCCAGTCTGGGAAAGACTGTTCTCCCAGGCTAAGTGGTGTACTTGTGCTTTCAGATATGAAGCCTTGGCAAAGGGAGCAACTTGTTCCCAGGAGGGGGAACTGAAGTCCCTGGGGGGAAAGGGAAGAAAGAACACTAATCATTAATGCACTGGAAATAGGAACAAAGAATGACATGACAAAATATATTACAAGCAGAATGAGCACCCTTGGAAACAAAGTGGTCTTTAACGTAGATAGGAAAGAAATGGAGTCAGGAAAACTCATCTTCAAGAGTTTAAATCTGAACTCAGACTTTTATTAGTTGTGTGATCCTGAGCAAGTCATTTAACCCTATTTGACTCAGTTTCCTCACCTGTAAAATGAGCTGGAGAAGGAAATGGCAAACCTCTTAAGTAGGTCTGCCAAAAAAAAATCCCAAATGGGGTCACAAAGAATTGGAGACAATTGAACAACAGGAAAGAGAATGAAGAAAGCAAGGTTCAGGGCCTGGCAGAGTCCAAAGTTCTGATGATTTTGAGGTTTGCTTGTTTTTGGTTTTTTTTTTGGTCTTTGCTTCCAATATGCAAATTCCCTCCACCAATGCAGACCAGCAACTCACCTGTAATTTATAGTCTTAGAGCGTTAGTTGCTTTGGGACACTGAGAGGTTAAGCGATTTGCCTTGGGTCACAGAGCCAAGAAGTATCAGAGACATAGCTTAAACTCAGGTTTTCTTGGCACCAAAGATGGCTCTCTATCCAATAAATCTGTTTTATTGGCATTCATATGGCTCTAACTCTTGTGTGAAAAAAACAAAAAGACTCATCCACATTTAAGGAACAAACTGGAAGGAACTTTGGAAAGTCATGCTTAAAAGGAAAGCCAATAAATTGTTCATACCCTTTGGCCCAGTGATCTTACTACTGGATAATAATGATGATGATGATAATATCTAACATTATTATTACTATGTATGCCAAGGAAGTCAACGGCAGAAAAAAAGATTATGCCATGTGCCAAAATATTAATTGCAGCAGTTTTTGTGGCAAACAAATAAAAACAAAACCTGGAAACAAAAGGGTTGCCATTCCAATGGAAGAACATCAGAATGAATTGTGTACACAGGATTGTCCTGGAATATTATTGTGCCATAAAGAAATTGGAGAACCATGCCAAGCCTCAGAGATTTAGAGTTGGACAGAATCTGGGGGGTGGGGGGGAGTTATAGACTCCAAATCCCTCTTTTTATAGATAATGTAAGGCCAGCTAGGATAGCAGTGGACAGAGTGCCAGAACTGGAGTCAGGAAGACCTATCTCCCTGAGTTCAAATCTGACCCCAGACACTTGCTAGTTGGATGTCCCTGAGCAAGTCACTAAATCCTGTTTGCCTCAGTTTCCTTATCTGTCAATTGATCTGGAGAAGGAAAATGACAAGCTATTCCAGTATCTCTGCCAAGAAAACCCCAAATGAAGAGGCAGATAGAACTCAACAACAACAGTAACAAAATCTGAGTTTGAGACAGAAAAAAAAGACTTTTCCAAGGTCCTAAATATGAGGCCTCTCACTTCAACACTCCTGACCTTTCTACTGTACTATGATACCTCTGATCTGAAGTCATCCTGGCCCACCCAACCTACATAATTGTCGCAATAGTGTACATGACAACCCTAAAAAGCAGTCAAAAGGCGATTAATTATAATAAACAATTTCAGTCTTTGAGAACTGATTTGGGGAAATATGTCTTCTTTTTTTTCCAGTACAATGGTGGAGGCTATGAATATGTAATTCAATTTAAACTGTCATCCACTGTCATTAAGGCTGCCTTTATATTTGGGGATGAGGAGGAGTCGAGAGAAGGATTCAATTACAGGAAAGATGAAAAAGAATTGACAATCATAAAAACAAATCAATACAACTATTTAAAAAGAAAATTTGTGCTTACCAACCAATGAGAACCTTTTTCAAAGAGGATTCAAAGAAATACACAAGAACCTTCCCTTCCCTGTCCAAATGTTCCCCTTCCCCCAAAATCAAGGCTGAGACCACATTTATTCTCTACTGAAAGAGAATGTGAAGTCTAGGTCTAAACCAGGAAAGCTCAGAACTTTTCCAGGTACTTACAAAAATCTTTAGTTTTAAGCCGGGATGGTAAATGTATTAAAAATTACCTTGTCATTGGAATCTGAATACTGATCAAAACACGCCATCTTCCACTATCTATCCTTCATGAACTCTCTATTGTATGGGTGATATGTGTCTTCTATCATGACATGAGCAATATGGAAATATATATTATATGAAAGTACGGGCATAACCTATATCAGACTATTAACCACCATGGAGGGAAGGGGAGGGAGAAAATCTGAATTTTAAAATGTCAAAAAAACAATTGTCAAGAATTGTTTCTACATGTAAAAGGTTAAAAATAAAAACATTTAAAAAAATAACAAAATTAAATTGTCTTATTCAACTCCCTCATTTTACATATGTGAAAACAAGTGTCTGGAGAATGAAGACAGCTCCTCTTGTAAATTCTTCATTTGGGAGTATTCTATAGATCTAAAATCATAGGTCTATCTCTTAACCCCTGGGGCAGAGATCTGAATCAATGGATAGAGCACCATATCTGGAGTCATAAGAATTTATAATCAGTTTAACTAGAACTGGAGGCCAGATTCAAATCCAATGCAACTCATAGCTAGAATTTTTCTTTGTTAAATTTTCCAGTAACTTTCCTTTTTGTTTTGTGTTTATCTGTTTTTCTGTTTGTTTGTTTGTTTTCCCAGACCTGCAGATTTAAATATAAATTGAGACCCAATTGCCTAAGGAGTAAGAATCTCAAGAGAGGAGATAATCTTTGGAGTAGATGTTGTTGTCAATTAAATGTACAAAGTTTCAATCCCAGAAAACTTAAGAAAGCAAAATTCTTGTTTTTTAAATTTTATTTAATTGATTAATTAAAATAATTTTTCAACGCACAATTCCACTTGGCTAAGAAAGCAAAATTCTAAGGAAAGTTCGGAAGGTTGTATTAAAATAAATCTTTAAACCTGTGCCATGGAATTCACTCAGAAAAGGGTGTAAGGGCAAATATTTTTGGTCTCCATAGGCACTGTGAAGGGTTTGGTTTCCACACAGACTCTAACTCACTTTAATTTGCACCCGAGTCTCTTCAATACCTGTATGGCTTGAGTGGAGATGGCATAAATGTACCAATTTGATCAAAACCCACTTTTCCAAAACCCTTAATGATGAGGAGATATAAATTCTCTAAGGCACACTAGAGGGTACCATCTTTTGTTGAGTCTCTTCAATCATATCCAACTCTTTATGGCCCCATTTGCAGTTTTCTTGGCAAATATACTGGGGCGGTTGGCCATTTCCTTCTCTAGCTTTTTATTTTTTATAGATGAGGATCTGAGGCAAACAAGGTAAAATGACTTGCCCAGAGTCACACAGCTAGCAAATGCCTGAGGCCAGATTTGAACTTGGGAAGATGAGTCTTCCTGACTCCAGATATCCATTGTACCAGCTCTCTGCTCTAGGGTTTAAGAGCTAGACCTATGACTTTAGAGATATAGAATACTCCCAGATGAGTAACACACCTACCACTTACACTCTTCTACAGTTTGCTTGGAACATTCAGAGTTAACCACTGACTTGACCAAAGTCCAATAGCCAATGTGTGTCAGAGGCAAGGCTTGACCCAAGGTCTTTCTGAGCCCAAGGACAGATCTCTATCTATTTTATCAGGCTGCCTTTCATATAGTAAATAAGAAATTACATCTTTGAAATGAAATGAATGAGATAGAGGGGACTAGTAGGAATGCTACACTCTCAGGAGGCAGGAGAACCAATATTGAGTCCCAGTTATACCGCTAAGTAGTTATGTCCCTTTGAAGAAATCCTTTATAAATTCTTCAGGGCTCAGTTTCTTTATCTGTTAAAGGGGGAATGTTAGATGAGATGATCTCTAATGCCCCTGCTCACTCCGAAGCACCCGTTCATTAGAAATTCTATGATTTTATGAATGAGATGATACATTGAGGACAAAAGCTCTGATAAAATAACAACAGGTAAGATAATAATGACACTAAGAATACGAAGATAAAAATATAATAAAACTCAATTAACCAGAACTCTTCATTGATAGGTGGGAGCTGCAAAGAAGCCAATTGAGGATCACTGTAAGGAAACTGACTTTCTAGTAATTAGAATTATCAGTGGGATGAGAACAGCTACATGGTACAATGGATAGAGCACCAGGTCAGGAGTCAGGGAGGGGGCTCAAATCTCACCTTGGATAGTTACTAGCTACAGGACCTTGGGTAAGTCACTTTACCTTGTTTACCTCAGTTTCCTCATATGTAAAATGAGTTGGAGAAGGAAATGGCAAACTATTACTCAGTGGCACATAGCTAGGAAGTGTTTGAGGATAGATTTGAACTCAGGAAGATGAGTCTTTCTGACTCTATGCCTGGTGCTCTATCCACTGTGCCATCTAGTTGCCCATGAGTCGGTCCATTTGGTAGTAAATTCAATGATTCATTTGTTTGGCGTAACAGTAATCTCAGAGTTGGAAGGCATTTTGGAGACCATCTTGTTGATCCCATACAAGATACAATATTCCTGCTAAGTGGTCTTTCAGCCTTTAATTAAAGAGCTCCATTGAGAGGGCATGTCCTACCGCCATCCAGTGTCTTTGAGGAAATGCTAATGGGTAGGAAGCTTTGTTCTAGATATCTAATTTAAGATGGATTCACTACAATTTCCACTTATTTCTAATTTTCTCTCCTAGGACCAAGGGGGAAAAAGTCATCCTATTGACCATTGCTATCATTCCCTTACTAAGTCTTCTCTTCTAGTTCATTGTTTCCAATTCTCTCAAGTGATCCCCACATAGAAGAGGTTCTTAGCCTTTTTGCATGTGTCTTGGACCCCTCTTGGCAGTCCAGTAAAAACTATGGATCCTTTCTTAGAGAAATATTTCTCAATGCCTTAAATAAAAAATATAAAATGACAGAGAAAGCCAATTATATTGAAATGAGGCTATCAAAATACACATATGCATTTTAAAAACTCTTACCTTCCATCTTAGAATCAACACTAAGGATTGGTTCCAAGACAGAAGAGCAGTAAGGGCTAGGCAATTACGGTTAAGTGACTTGCCCAGGTTCACATAGCTAGGAAGTGTCTAAAGTCAGATCCGAATCCAGAATCTCCTTCTCAAAGGCTGGTGCTTTTTCCTTTGAGCCACCTCCCTGCCCCCAAATAGATATATTTTTTAAAGTACATGAGGTAAACAGAGTTAAGTGACTTCCCCGGGGACAGGCATGAGCCTTGAGTCCTTCACCACTGGTTTGTTTCCTTCTGATATTCTCTAGCTCATGCATGCGCATCTTTCACAGATCTGTGAACCAAGGGATCCTGGGCTTAAAATGAGAATGATCACTGTGATGACTAGAATTTAATGGGAAAAAAAAATCCCAAACACTCTGACAGGCAAAATAATCATAATGACTCACATTTATGGTGTACTTTAAGGGGTTTTTCTCAAAACATTCCTTATGAGAAAAGTAGTGCAAACATTCTTATACCCATTTCACAGATGAGGAACATAGATTCAGGGAGCTGAATTGTTTACCTAAAAGTAGAGAATATCTAGAGACAGGATTTTGACTAGGTCTCTAATGACTCTGGGTACAGGCTTTTTTGCTCGATTTCCCTAGAAAGGAGCCTCCTGGGAAGCCCTAGTCCTCAAGGGTTTTTTCTGCTACAGGAAATGTGCAAATGCCTTCCTGAGGAGGGGGCCACTGCTGTGCTTTTAGGTCACATTATGGGCAAAAACCCTCCACAAGGAGTTCATAAAATATTCAGTCCGGCAGCTCTCAAACCCACAAAGTTGAATATAAAAGCTCTCCGGCTTTCAGGGTCTTCCATGACATGCCCGGGGTTAGCAAAACAATGTCTAGGAGGTCAGAAATCATGTCCTTTTTTGTCCCTTGTCCTATTCTGAAGTGTGATGTGATTAGGCAGGATGATTTGTGCTTCCTTCTTTGGGGGAAATGGGCGGAAGATGTTGGGTTATGTTGGTTAATTAGTCCTGCCCAGAAGTGGCTGGCTGCTTTCAGAAAGCCAAAGAGAAACCGTGGCGCGCTCCTCCTCCAGAAATGAAAGGATAACAATTTAAAGTGTCCAGCGGGCAAGGAGAAAGGTTGGGAATTCTGACTGGGGTATCCTGCCAGCTTCTGGTTTCCTTGGCTGCTTACTTGGACGATCTCCTTAGAAAGAGACATCCTGGGGCAGCTAGGTGGTGGATTAGTGGATGGAGAGCTGGAAGATTCTGCTTGAATTTTGGTTCAAATTTGGCCTCAGACAATTTCTAGGAGTGTAACTCTGGGCAAGCTACTTTATGCCAACGGCCGTGCCCTTAGTGCTCTTCTGACATGGAAACAATACTTAGTATTGATTCTAAGATGGAAGGTAAAGGTTTAAAGAAAAAGAGGAAAGGAGGGAGAGAGAGAGACGAATGGACAGACAGACAGAGGCAGACAGAGACAGAGAGATAGAGACAGACATCCTACTGTTGCATTTTTTTCTATTTTTTGATGTGCAAAGGGCTCAGCGTATATTTAATTTTTTTTTTGCATATACTTGAAATGAATAGGGCAGGGAATTGCTTCAGACTTCTATCTGTTCCATATTTCGATCAGGGAAATCTGAGGTTTTTTTTGCCTTTTTTTTTGAAACCTTTACCTTCCGTCTTGGAGTCAATACTCTGTATTGGTTCCAAGGCAGAAGAGTGATAAGGGTAGGCAATGGGGAGTCAAGTGACTTGCCCAGGGTCACACAGCTGGGAAGTGTCTGAAGTCAGATTTGAACCTAGGACCTCCCATCGCTAGGCCTGGCTCTCAATCCACTGAGCTACCCAGCTGCCCCCCTTTTTTGTCTTTTTAAGCTTCTTTTCTGAATCTTTAAAAAAATGAACAAATTAACAAAATCACTTCTCATTCATTCATTCATTCATTCATTCATTCATTCATTCGGGCTATCCCTAATGCTCACCCTTTGCCCAAGTAGCCATGATATTTATTTTGGGGGCTAAATTTTATGAGAGAAAATCTTTACATGTCCCTGATAAAACCCAAGCACTGCTATTTCATAAGAGAAATTTGGTACACTGAAGTCAAAGAATCTGTGTTCAAATGCCACCTCTGACAATTACTACTAGTGTGGCTTTGGTCAAGTCATTTCCTTTCTCTAGAACTTAGCTTTCTCAATTCTAAAAAGAAGGGGTTGGATCAGATGTCCCGCGAGGTCCATTTGATCTCCAGAGCTATGATTCTAAGACCCCTCAGAGCATTGTTTCATCCAATAGCAGATTTGAGGGGAAGCAAAGAATGACTTGGCCTGAATTTTAGTATAACCGGAGTTCAAATCCTGAACCTGCCATTTTCTCACTACACTGGACCAGTGCCTTATTTTTTCTAGACCTCAGTTTCCTCATAAAGGAAAATGAAGGAGTTGGATGAGGTAATCTCCAAGGTTTCCTCCAACTCTTAATCTGTGATCTCATACATTTTTCGGTTGGGGATGCCTGGAATGCTGCCAATCATTGCCTGTCATTCTTCTGACATTGTTCAGTGAGGGTGGAAGAAGGGAGATTTGGAGCCGTCTGTTTAAGCAATTCTGGTAAAGTGAGTGAGGCTACCCCTTTAGCTGCCATTTAATAACGCCCAGGTTGGCATTTCCTTTGTGCTGCAGAAATGGAGAGTCGGAGAGCCTAAGCGTGTTTAAATTAAAATGAGGTTCTCATTTCTGCTATCTGCATTATGTTAATATCATGAGGGTAGCTTCTGAGCAGATCAATGTGATTTTGGAAGGTAGAGACGGCTGCTTGATGTAGGACAGAATAGGATCATTAAAACTTACTTTTTTTAAAAAGGAGAATTTTCACTTTAGACCTGACTAGCAAATCTTGAATTGGGTTTGGAAGTATGTTTTTGTTGTTGTTGTTATTGTTGGTTTTTAACCCTTACCTTCCATCTTAGAATCAGTACTGTGTATTGGTTCCAAGGCAGAAGAGTGAAAAGGACTAGGCAATGGGGGTTAAGTGACTTGCCCAGGGTCACACAACTAGGAAATGTCTGAGGTCAGATTATGTTGTTATTTTTTTAAACTCTTACCCTCCATCTTAAAATAAATACAGTTTATTGGTTCCAACCCAGAAGAATGGTAAGGGGTAGGCAATGGGGGCTAACTGACTTGCCCAGGGTCACACAGCTGGGAAATGTCTGAGGCCAAATTTGAACCCAGGACCTCCTATCTCTAGGTCTGGTTCTCCATCCACTGAGTCACCCAGCTGCCCCCTATTTATATGATTTTAATGACCCATGGAAGTCCTAGATGAACTCTTCTTACTAATATAGATCAACTTTGACAGCATAATGAAAAGGCAGGAATGACTGGAAAAGACCCTGCTTTGGGGAAAGATTGAAGGAGAAAGGAGAAGGGAGTGGTGGAGAGTTAAGACAGATGGTGTAACATCCAGGATCCTGAGAGGGGTTAAAGCTGCATCACAGAATTCCATAATGCTCCCCCCCCCAGAACTCCAAGGGAGGGGGCAGTTAAGGGCTGTTGGAGACCTGGTATAAAAGCCTACAATGGATAGTGTCCTGGAAACAGTGAGCACGAGCTTGGGTAGACTTGGGGAGATAATGGAGTGGTCCAGGAGATCACGAAGAGTCAGACGTAACTAAATGACTGAACAACACCCTCTCTGTAAATGAGATTGCTCCCTAGACCCCTGAGAAATTAAGGGACCTGCCTAGGCTCACACAAACCAATATATGTGAATGGCAGAACACCAACCCAGGCCTTTCTCAATGAAGAGTAATTAAATCTCATTTCCTCTCACGAAGAGAAAAACGTTGCTCTGTCCCCTAGAAATCTGAGATAAAGATCATCCCACTGACTTTCATCTCTGGAATAATACTCTCCATTTTCCCTTCAAAGATCATGGATCTGAGCACACATGACAACACGTGCTATTTTCTAAGTGCATGCTTTATATGCTGTTGTTCCGTCATTCAGTCATGTGGATCACAGTACGGTTTTCTTGGAAAAGATCCCGGAGTGGTTTGTTATTTCCTTCTCTAGGGGATAAAGGCAAACAGAAATGAAGTGACTTGCCCAGGGTCACACAGCTAGTGTCTGAGGTTGGATTCGAATTGAAGTCCTCCTGACCCCAATCCCAGCACTCTATCTACTGAGCCACCTAGCTCCTTCCTAGGTTTTATATACGTTACTCCACAATTTAAAGTAAGAAATATTTCTTAAATTTCATCCTGTGGAAATTCTACAGATTGGAACAGAAATTCTGATCTCATTTCTCCTAACATGTACCCGATTGACTCATCAAGTTATAATTAAGTGGGATAACAGAAAAAAAAAAAAAAAAAAAAACCTTTCTCACCTAATAACAGTGTCCCATTGGCTGCCCTGGGAAGGAATGGTTTCTCCATTACTTAAGAGGTCTTCAGACTGAGACTGGATAATCACTTGCTGGAGAGGTTGTCCAGAGGATTCCTGCTGAGGTGTGCATGGGTTGGACTTAACCTCTGAAGATTCTCCTCGCTCGAGAGTTTAAGATCCTATTTAGTATGAAGCAGCCTAGCGTGGTAGAAATGCTGGATTGGATTTCGATTCAGAGAAGCTGGGGCTGAATCCTGTGTGATTTTAGGCAGGTCACTTAATGTCATTAGCTCTCAATTTCTCCATCTGTAAAAAGAGGGAGTTGGACTAAATGACATCTAAGATTCCCATCTAGCCACAGATCTGTGATCTTGTCCTTCCGATGCAATAAAGCTGAGATGGCCAGGGGGAAACAATGATACGCGAGGTGGCATATTGTAACAAAAAAGATCTTGGACTCTGGAGCTTGAGGGTCTGGGTACAAATCTCGCCTTCAACACTCATCTCTGAGACTGACTAAATCACTTGATCTTTCTGGGATTTAGTTTCCTTCTCTCTAAAATGGCCTCTGAGGTCCCTTCTGGGCAGTGAAGTGGTACAGTAAATAAGAGTGCCAGGTCTGAAATCAGGAAACCTCATCTTCCTGGATTCAAATTTAGCCTCAGACACTTAGCAACTATGTGAACCTGGGCAAGTCACTTAATGCTATTTGCCTCAGTTTCCTCATCTGTAAAAATAAGATGGAAAAGGAAATGGCAAACCACTCCAGTACCTCTGCCAAGAAAACCCCAAATAGAGTCACAAAGAGTTGAACATGATATAAAGATGAAAATTAGGAGACTGGCTGTAGATGAATAATTTTACTAAATCAAAAGTAGCAGGAGGAAGAAGAGGGAAAATAAAAGAGAGATAGAAAGAGTATTTTCCTTATTGCTGCCTTAGCTGATTATCCTGAGGCCAACATAATGGTCTCCTAGCCACACTCACCAGAAAGTCCAACCAGCATTCTCAACGCCTCCTTCTTATAAAATCCTTTCTCTGGTCACTAACTCTCACACGGCACATCTCAGGAACCAACCACAACTTTTCATTTTGTCTGCACTGCCCGGGGGAAAGTACAGAGAAGATCATCCTGCCCTTCCGGTCTCGTGAAATTCTTGACGATTCCATCACTCCATTTTTCTGGCTGTTGTTCTACCCTCAATGATTTTCCTGATACAGTTCCTTGCTTTCCGGGCTCATGCCTAGAAACTCACACCAGGTACACATAGTGAAAAGAGGGGAGGGGAGATTTCCTTTTGCACAATAATGAAAACTACTTAAATTTTTGCCAAGAAAAACCTGAATGGGGTTGCAAAGAGTCAGATACAACTGACTGAAACAACAAAGATGTCCCTTCTAAGTCCAGAACTATGGCCCTATGAATAATACATTCTGCAGTAAGAGACTTGCATTTGCTCTATCTTTGGAGAATTCTGCTTGAAAAGGATCACATTCATCATAGGGTTCTCCCACGTACTCTGTCTATTGGGGTAGAAAAGAAAGTCGACTCATCAGAAGGAAAATACAGAAATAAAATGAACACATCGTAAATAGTACACCAGACACATGAGACCCATACATGAATGACAATGTTAAAGTGGAAGAAATTGGAGGGAATTGCTTATTTCAATCTGCCCCCTTTACAGAGGAGAAAACTAAGGTCCACAAGATGAGACTTGCCTGATATTATTATACAGCCAGATAGCAGAAACAGGGCTAAAACCTTGATCTTCTCACTACAAAAGCCTATTTGGATTATAATGTGTAATATAACATAACATAACATATAACATAATACAATTATAATATGATGTGATATGATATGATATAATATGATATGATATGACATGGTACGATACGATACAACACAACACAACACAACACAACACAACATAACATAATATAATATAATATAATATAATATAATATAATATAATATAATATAATATAATGTAATGTAATGTAATATAT
>NC_058135.1:254014372-254023282 GCF_016433145.1 Gracilinanus agilis
CCGGGCTCATGCCTAGAAACTCACACCAGGTACACATAGTGAAAAGAGGGGAGGGGAGATTTCCTTTTGCACAATAATGAAAACTACTTAAATTTTTGCCAAGAAAAACCTGAATGGGGTTGCAAAGAGTCAGATACAACTGACTGAAACAACAAAGATGTCCCTTCTAAGTCCAGAACTATGGCCCTATGAATAATACATTCTGCAGTAAGAGACTTGCATTTGCTCTATCTTTGGAGAATTCTGCTTGAAAAGGATCACATTCATCATAGGGTTCTCCCACGTACTCTGTCTATTGGGGTAGAAAAGAAAGTCGACTCATCAGAAGGAAAATACAGAAATAAAATGAACACATCGTAAATAGTACACCAGACACATGAGACCCATACATGAATGACAATGTTAAAGTGGAAGAAATTGGAGGGAATCGCTTATTTCAATCTGCCCCCTTTACAGAGGAGAAAACTAAGGTCCACAAGATGAGACTTGCCTGATATTATTATACAGCCAGATAGCAGAAACAGGGCTAAAACCTTGATCTTCTCACTACAAAAGCCTATTTGGATTATAATGTGTAATATAACATAACATAACATATAACATAATATAATTATAATATGATGTGATATGATATGATATAATATGATATGATATGACATGGTACGATACGATACAACACAACACAACACAACACAACACAACATAACATAACATAACATAACATAATATAATATAATATAATATAATAAGAATTATAATCCTATGATTTGGAGCTAGATGAATCCTTGTTCAACCCCCTTATTTTACAGATGAGGAAAGTGACTCACCTAGGGTCACATAAATAGTGAAAGACAGAGGGCAGGATTTGACCCCAGGTCTTCCTGAACTTTAAAGCCCATTCTTGATCTCATTCATGCTGCCTTTCCAAATTATCTCACACTTTAAAATTTTTACACATGTATGTAAGCATGCACATATATGCACAACTAAACACACACACATGATCTCATTAGGGTCTCACAACCACCCCACGAGGGAGGCATTATAGGTAATATTGTCATCCATCCTCTATGTAGCCCCAAAAGCAAAGCAGGTGAGCAGGGACGAGATGGAGAAATGTCTCATTCATCCTACCAAGCTATTTATATCCTTGTTTGACTCATCCAGGAAGGAAATAAATTCATGAGTCCCAGTGCCCTTAAAACAAAACAACAATAAAAGGAGATTACAGCCTGAAAATTTTAACTCGAGCAGAAAAGAACTGTAAGCATGCATGCATGATACTTATATGCAACAAAAATTCATTGCAAGAAGTAAAAATGAATTGATACCCGAGTTAACAAAAGCATGTTAGGAAAATAACTCCTTTCTTTTTTAAAGGTGGTAAAAAATAAAAAGCCTCTTTGTTCCCCTAAAGCTTAACTTTCTTCAGTTAAAATAGAAGTCTTGGTTAGGAACAATTCCTGTTCATCATCTATTTTCCTGATTGAGACCTGGAAGGACCTGGTGGTTGGTACATGGAAGGCAGACTCAGGAGGCCTTTGTCTCCCCAGAACCAATTTCCCATAGAGATATTATAGCATTTTTAATTCATACCCAAGGGCTCCCATCGATTCATTTTGTGACCCAGGTGGACACAAGTATGGAGAATTTGGACTTCTTTTAAAAATTCTTTGAGCATATCCCAATCAAGCACAAGAATGTTCCAAATGACTTATAAGAAAAAATTCAAATTAAAATAACCCTGAGGTTTTTCCACCACCCAGCAAATTGGCAAAGACGACAAAACCTGGAAATAGTTACTGTTGGTGTGACTGTGGGAAGACAAGCAAACTAAAAACATTTGAAGCTATTTGGTGGTCCAACCATTCTGCAAAACAATTTGAAATGATGCTAGATGACTGAAAACCATTCCTACCCTTTGACACAGAAAACCCACTGCTAGGTATATAATCCACAGTGGTCGATGGACCAAGAGAAAAATCCAATCTATAACGGATTAAAAAAAATTCATGATAGGGAGAAAAATGGATCCAAAGTGGGTCCTCCCAATTGATTGGGAATATCAGAACCCATCATGGTCTACATATATAACATCACGCTGTCAGAAGTGAGACATTTGGGGAAGTCAGTAGATTTGCAGTCAGATGAAGAGAGGCTCAAATTCTGTCTCTGACACTTAAGACACGCAACCTCCAAAAAAGTCACTTAAGGGCCCTCTGGGTCTCAGTTTCTCTCATCTGTGAAGTGAGGGGACTGGACCAGGTTTCCATCAAAGGATTTCTCTCCCACCTCTGACTGTAGCCCTGTGAACTGCTTCAGAACAAAGAGATCCTCAGGAGCCCAAAGAACATTGCACACAATGACCCCGATTTTGTGGGAATGAAAATCGCTCAATTCGAACTGATGGCGATGACCAATTTTGGTGCCAGAGAGGAGTGGAGGATATTGTAGGAGAAAGAGGGGGAGAATGCATGCAAGAGGCACAAAGAGATTTTTGAAAAGGCTTAGGGACTTTGTATATGAATGTGCATGAGTAATGCGATCTCTCCAGGAAGTTTGTTTATGAAAAACATGGTTACAGCACGGAGAGACCTCGTTGCCATAAACAATTACACAATGTCATTCATGAGCATTAACCTGCAAATGGGAAGTCATTCTGCTCTAGTTCATGGCAGGTTTTCTAAGGAGAGAGACACCCCAACACAGGTGCACCAGTGCGTGTGCGCACACACACACACACACACACACGCCCCACCCATGTCCTGGGACCATGGAGGGCACAGCGCCCCGTTTCTTTTCACCTTGCCCCAGTTCACCTTCCTAATCAGCTCAGGAAGAAATTTCAACAAAACTCTTCCTCTGGTCACCGATATCTCTGGGAAACAAGTCCATTAAGATATTTCTGACCTCTGCTGGGGCTATTTTGAATGTCTGGTATACAGGAAGGAACCGATAAAAATAGGACGACAATGCCCCAACAGACAGACTGGCAAAGGTCTCGACAGTGATTGATGGTTAAATAGGCGAGCGAGCCCTACATTTTAACAGCTTTTGATGGAAGAGGAAAAGGGGGAGGGAGATTCCTTATATTCCCTTTCCCACAGGCTAACGAGTTTGTGCATATACATTCATTTATCCCTTCTCACAGGTTTTCCTGAAAGGCATAAAGTTTTTTTTTTGTCTGTCTGTATATATGTGGCTGCTGCTTCCTCTTTCATTCTGAAGTACAGTGCCTTTGCCCCAAATCATCATCATCATCATCATCATCATCAAAATAATCAGCATCCACATAATACTTAAAGTTTTGCAAAGTGCTTTTCAGGTGATATCACATTTGAATCTCATAACAACCCTATGAAATAGGTACTATTATCATGCCTATTGTACAGATGAGGAAACTGAGGCCGAGAAAGCTGAATTGACTCACCCATAGTAACCAAGTTAAGTTAGAATCTGAGGTAGGATTTAAACTCAAATCTTCCTGATTCCAGGTCCCCCCCCCAAAAAATCTATCTACTGTATCACCCAGCGAGTACAAAAAATCCAAACAGTAATAATGTGTTTCTTTTCGATCTCTGATGAAAAGAAAGGTAAGACTGTTTCATCCAGCTGAAGGCTTATTAAAAATTTGCCAACTTGTATAATATTTTTCAGCCTCTCAAATAAATCTTCCAAAACACAAAAGGAGAAAATATCTCATCGGTTTTCTCTATCCTCTATAATCATGCCCGTTAGGCTTCTAGGCATACTTAAAAAAAAAAAATATATATATATATATATGCATATATCTATCTATCCCAAGTTCACCTAAGTTTCTTCCCTACTCCTCTGCCCTAACTCGAGCCAATTTAATCTTGGTTACAGAGTAAGAAGCCTCAGTTGCCTGTGACTTCTATGAAGATGATTTAGTTCTTTCTAAGGGATGCCCAGGAGGAAAAAAGATGGGCTTAACAAGTGGTCTGAAAGTATTACCTCTTAGAAATGGCACCTCTTCCCCTAATGAAGAGAAGACATTTTTCCCATCACTTCCCTTCCCAGAATAGGCTCATATAGTCTGATTTAAAGTGCAGGAAAGTATGAAGACTATTACCAGAAATGAGGGTTTAGAAGCAGAGAGTAGAACCTAACAAGATTTCCCTCAGGTTACCTGGGATTAGTCCTTTATCTATGATGCTTATCTTCTGGTTAATAACCTTCTACCTTTTTCTAGGAAACCTTCCTATTATAGTACTGAAGATAGTAGAAAAAGTCCCTGCTTTGGAGTCCCAAGACCTGGGTTCTTATCCAGCCTCTGTAATGTATGACCTTAGGTAAGTGACAAACTACCCAAGCCCCTTTCCCCTCATTTATAGAAGGAGAGAATCCATTATAGAATGGATTAGATGACCTCTGAGATCACTTCTCATGCTAAAACTGTAATCTACGAACCTGCAAAAACACATTCTGTTCTTGAATAAGGAAGCCCTGAATTGCATGGGAAATGATCCAAAGAAAGCAAGAAGTCACACATTTGCATGGAAGGGTGGAGGGGGTGGTACATCTCCCTGTAGTTTCATCCACATAGGGAGTGTCCAGTGTGGAACCCTTCTATGGTCTTAGAGAATCTACTTGGTCCCTCAGAGTTGTGGCTTCTCTAAGAAGACATCCTGAGGATTTGGCAGAAGCAGCCATGGTGAATCTGGGTTTTTCTGGCTCAAAGATTAATATTCGAAGCAGACTTGATCCTACAGTCTCTCTAGAAAATGTCATTCTGGTAATACATTTGTTGTTCAGTTGTGTCTGACTGTTTGTGACCTCGCAGACCATCCTGCCCATGGAGTTTTCTTGGCAACGGCACTGGAGTGATCCGCCATTTCTTTCTCCTGTTGAGTGACTTGGCCAAGGTCACAGAGCTAAGAAATGTCTAAAGTCACATTTGAACTTTGGGTTTTCCTGACTACTGCTACAGCTCTATCCACTGATCCACCTGGCAGCATCTGGTAAGAACTCGACAGTTTAGTTTAGTTTAATTGATGGTATGGTATTTAGGAGGTCAAGATGACAGTCAGTCTGCTTTGTGGTTCTACATGGCTACAGATTACAGAACTGCTCCAAGAGAAAACTGGTGATGTGTGACCCTGGGCAAGTCACTTGATCCCCATTGCCCACCCTTAACCACTCTTCCACCTATGAGCCAAAACACAGAAGTTAAGGGTTTAAAAAAAAACAACAAAAACTGGAGAATCTCTGCCAGATTCCAAATGGGAACGAGGGAACCCAATTTCATCTCTAAAATTTACTGATTTTACACTGCTGCTAACTCCTGGTATCGTTCATCTAGGTTAGAATTCTAGATTCTTGAACATTCATAAATATACCTAGAGTTCTCTCACAACATGATCAATATGGAAATATGTTTTGCAATATCATACATGTAAACCCAAATGAAATTATTTACCATCTCAGGGAGGCAGAAGGGAAGTGAGATAATTTGGAGCTTGTAATTTCTATAAACATATATAAAAGATTTTTGTTACATGTACTTAGAAAATAAAAATTAATTTTCAAAAAATGACCATAACGAGAAAATTTGAAAGCTATTGGGCCCTCCCTCTTTATCCAGAGGAACATAGACTTATAGCTAGATTTAGAAAGTATCTAGTCCAATCTTCTTATTTTACAGATGAGTAACCAGAGACACAGAGAGAGTAAGAGTCTTGCCTGAGGCTAGGATTTGAACTCAAACCCACTGACTCCAATTCAGACACTTCTTATAATTGTTAGTGTCTTCCTCAGCTAAGGAAGCCTCTTCTGTAGGTCAGTTTGTAATAATAATAATAATAAAAAAAACTAATTGCTTTGCTTAAGTTTTAGAGTTAAGTTTATAGCTCAGAGTACATTTTTGACCTGTCCATTCAAAAGCAAAAGACTTAAATATTTTTTACCTGTCCTTCAAAGTTCAGTTCAATGTTGCCTCCTCTAGGAAGTCTTCTCTAATGGGAGCCAGAAGCAATCTTTCTTTTTTCAGACTTCCTATAACTTTTGCAACTCTTCTGTGGAACTCTCATCATAGTCTATCTACTCTCCATGACAAATATCATGTAGCATCCATCATCCACCACGTCCATGTTGTTACTAGCCCTGCTAGGATGCAAACATCACTCAATTCTGCTTGGAAAATGTTTATGGATTGATTGAATTAATTTTATCCTTTCATGGCAGGCTGGATTTGAAAATCATGTGCTTTTTGACCTACGATGTACATATCTAGCACACAGAAGAAAAGGGACTGGGCAAAAGAGTCGTCAGGAGAGACTTGGATTCACATAACACGTATGACTAGTCCCTCTTTGGACTTGTATTCCAAGGGTCTGGCACATAGTAGGTACTTAAATTGATTAATTACTATGTGAAAGCCTCTGTGAGCCTCAATTTTCCCATCTGTAAGATCAGGCTAATGATATATTCATTCCCTACCAAATGGCGAGTTTATTAAGATGAAACAAAATAACATACATATACGTTGGCTCTTTTTTATTATTACTCCGGTTTTCCTTTTTATGCTGTTCTCTTTGCTTTTTTCTTTTTCTCTCTTAAGCAATAGGGAATATGCCGAGATGACTTACTGGGAAAATATCATCTGAGGCTCCCTAAGAAAGTGGCGACATCATAATAACTAGAATGATGCTGAGGAACTTAAATCACAGGAGGGGGAAGTAATTATTTGTGGAATTGACAGAATTCACAGGCCATATAAAATGAGACGGCTAAGGAGCTGTAGTGGCTGGTGGATCAATCTTGGGCGCCAAGAAGACCAAGATTCGACACTTGTTTATTTGGAGTTTTGGTTTTAAAAGATTATTACAAAAATGAACAATATGGAAATAGGTTTTGAGTGATAATACATGTAAAACCCAGTGGAATTGCTTGTCAACTCCAAGGCGGGGGAAGGGAAGAGGGGAGAGGGACAACACAAATCATGAAACCTTGGAAAACTTATGTGTAAATTTGTTACCGGAATAAAATGAAGAAAATTTAAAAAAAAAAAAAAAAAGAAGAAGACCAAGCTTCAAGTCTGACCTCTGGTACATATTGGCTGTGACCCCAGGCAGGTTATACCCTTTCCATGACCCAGGCAACTCTATAGGAACATAAATTATGAGTTACAGATGTGCCCTGGTGAAGAGTTTCCACTGGGAATTCCTTGTACTGAGGAAATCACTAGTCAATCCTCTTGCTCTTCCCAAATTAAATATATCAAGGAAACGTGAGACAAAAAAAAAAGGAAAGAACAGACTCAGGAGCTGTGCTGTCATGTTGATTATTTCAGCACAGAAGAAGCCCCAAGTATACATGGATTTCTTTTCCCTCTGTTTGATGAGCCAAGCTAATTGGGAAAAGACAAATAAGGGTCCATGTACTACTTTGATATGACGGTACCAAGAAAGGTAAGATGAAGCTAATAATGAGGACAAAATGGAGATGATAGAACTGTTAGCCCAAAGGCTGAAAATCCATCTGAGAAGTTGGGACAGTGGGCCATTTTCCCAAAGGGAGACAAAAAAGTCTTCCTGCTCCCATAAAAAATAGAGAATAACACCAGAGGGGATCGAGACTGTACTGGCCAACCGGGTGGAAAAAATGATGCAGTCTGAGACCTTTTGTATCCCTAATTTTATGCTTCTCCAATAAGGAAGGAAGACTTTCAGCCCTTTCAAACTAAAATCATCAGAAATTTGGCTGAAGAGAGGAGATGAAAAAAACAACTCCAATTTCCTTTCTGTTTAGCCATCACTTACAAGAGTAATATTGAATTTGTGCTTTGTCAATCCAATAATTAAGCCATCCATCAATATCTATTAGGTGCCTACTATGTGCTTGATACTGCCCTAGGCTCAGGAGATATAAATATAGAATTGAAAAAAATAAAGACCTTAATTTCAGGGAGCTTATATTCTGCTGGAGGACACATCTCTAGGCCTGGCTCTCCATCCATTGAACCACCTAGCTGCCCCCTAACCTGTTTATTCTTAAAGAAAGTACATTCTCAGGAAGGCAAGCCAGGGATGGAAGTTAGAGTAGTAAACACCTTGATAAAGGCCTTTCCATTTTTTTTTCTTATTTGTGGTCATTCACAACGAATCCAATTTATTTTTCTGAGTCTAGAAAGGACAGCCCTCTAGAAGGTTAACTATTTCTCCCCTAGTTGCAGGAGTGTTAATCCATTTTAAACTCTGTGCCAACAAGGAAACATACTAAATTCTGCTCCAGAACACAAACTCTAACCACTCAACTTCAGAGAGAGTAAGAGCAGAAAGGACAGTGGGGAATGTCAGGGCAGCTGATGCTGAAGACAGATCTGTGATGGGAGCAGGCAGGGGAGGGAGAGCTGAGTCTGGGCCAGTAGCAGATTCTGATAAGATATGAACCACAGAAATCGGGTCTGGATTGTTTCAACTGGAGGGGGCTGTGGCATAATGTTGGTACTTGAGTGAACTGAAAGTTGGGAAAGACTGAGCAGGACCAAACCACATCTAATGAAGCTGCTGGTGTTGGGGGTGAAAGAAGCACAAAGGCTGGCAAAATCAGCAGCAGAATAGTGATTAGATATGTAAGGCTGCTCCAGAAGCTCCAGGAGCTGGGAAACTAGCTTGGGCCTTCTGCACACACAAAGGAGAGAGGAGGAGGAAAAGGGAGAAATAAAGCCTGGGGAATAAAGAGCTTCCAAAGAGTCTGGTTGATCCTGATGCTGGGCAGGACCCCAATGTGCTCACCTTCCAAATTAGAATTAAAATAAGTACAGTACTATGTGATCTAAATCCATCTACCCACTCCCCCTTTCCTTCCTTCCTTCCTTCCTTCTTTCCTTCCTTCCTTCCTTCCTTCCTTCCTTCCTTCCTTCCTTCCTTCCTTCCTTCCTTCCTTCCC
>NC_058135.1:254026231-254036915 GCF_016433145.1 Gracilinanus agilis
AAAGAGAAAGAGAGAGGAAAGAATGAAAGAAAGAGAAGAAATAAAGAAATAAAGAGAAAGAGGAAAGAAAGAAAAAGAGAGAGGAAAGAAATAAAGAAAAAAGAGAGAGAAAGAGAGAGGAAAGAAAGAAAAAGACAGAGGAAAGAAAGAAAAGAAGAGAGACGAGGTTATCTGAACAACTTTCAACCTCCTTCTCTTTCAGAGAAGCCAAAACTAGCTCTGATGTCCTCCCTCTGTCATCCAAGTTATGAAATAGTCTGATGTGTTTTATTTTTTGCCATGATGACCTTTTGTCTATAATCTGCCAACCTTTATGTTAATAAACTAAAAACAGAATGACTCACAAATATCCAGTTACTAGATAGTATTTTATTTTATTTTTTCTATCTGGTCTCTAGACAAGATTAAGTGGGATGGGGGCAGAGGGAGGAAGATACATGGTCAGATCACAAATATTTAACCTAATATTTAAATTCCATGTTGTTTTTTTTAATGGCCAGATAAAAAAGAATCATAGGATTCAAAATTTAGAGCTGGAAGGGTCCTTAGACATCAAGAATCAAAAGAGTTAATGTATGTAGAGAATTTTGCAAACTTAAAAATGAAATTATCATTATCATTTTTTTGTTTTTATTACTATTTGGATGAGGAAACAGGTCCAAAGAGGTTAAATAATTTGCAAAGGGTGACATAATTAGGAAGTGACTAAGGCAGCATTTAAACCCAGTTCTGTGCCTTCCCTTGACCATCAGATTCACCTGTCTCACTATAGCATTCCACCACCACAATGACCCGCCTCCATTTTATTCAGTCCAGGACATCTCAAGTGATTAGCTGCTATTTTTTGAAAAAAAATTCAAAATGTAGGACCCAGGTTAGTTATTCTAATTAGGACAGCAGGACAGAAAACTGGGGTGAACTGTGACTCTGAAGGCCAAAGGAAAACACATCCCAAGGTTGTATTGGAATGCCCCGTTGGGAACGGTTTATATCAGGCAAGATATTCCAGGAACTCAGCCTGGCATTTATGTAAGTGGGACTGCAGAGCAAAGTCTTAAAGAGATGCATTTTACCAGCAACAGCAAAAGAACGATTGGGATAACACATCCATAAACCTAGACAAAACAATACTCCGGTTGCATTGCCCTCCCACTCTCACCCCCAACTCTGAGCCTCTCCTCTACCCTCCCAAGAAATCAGCTGTTGGTCCATAGACAGGAACTGGTTGTGGACCTTTTTTTTTTTTTTTTTTGCTATTCAGCAACAAAACCCTCTGAAAAGTAAAATAACATGACTTCCATCTTCAGAATTCAGAAAGGTGATGCAAAATGTGGCCATTGAGCCAAAAGAAACAACCTAAGAGCATTATAGCCAGATTTCTGGTCTGGAAAGGGATAATCAACACAGGTCTTAAGCTAGGAAGATCTTCCTGGTGGCAAAGACCCAGAACCTCGAGCAACGTTCTTCAGAAAGCACACACTTGATAGGGGTTTGCTCACTTAAATGAACTGCTTAGATATTGCGTTGAGGTGACGGTTCTTGTAGTAAGACCAAACTTTCCAGACCAAGCTCACATGGTACCTTCTCCTGGATGCCTTCCCTGATCCATTCGTAGCCTTCCTTTCAACACAGCCCAATGGGACAGAATCCCTTCTAGAGAAATTTGTTGAGAGCTTTAAGTAGATTATTTGCTGATCACATTTAATTTCCAAAGATCTCATGATCAGACCTAGGAAGGACAACTCTGGTATTTGTTGTTTAGAAATTTCATTTGTGTCTTATATTGTTTTCTTGGTGAAGATACTCAATGGTTTGCCATTTACTTCTCCGGTTCATTTTACAGATGAAGAAACCAAAGCAAACAGGATTAAAAGCGACTTGCCTAGGCTCACAAAACCAGTATGTGACTAGGGCTGGATTTGAACTCAGGGAGAGGAGTTTTGACCTAACTCATGGTCCAGCACTCTATCCACTGTGCCTATCCAAGGAGGAACATCACAGGATTGCAGATTTACTATGAGAAGATACCTTCAAAGGCATTTAGTTCAATCTTCCCTGCCCTTTTCTACTTGGGGACTATAAAAGTTAAATGACCCAAAACCATGCAAATTATGACTAGAATCTGAACTTAGATCCTCTGACTCCAAATCCCCTTTCCTCCATCTCTACCTTTTTTTTTTTTTTTTTTTTTTTTTTTTTTTAGAGATAATGAAATCAAAGTCCAAAGAATCTGGATCATTTGACCAAGGCCACACTGGTAGTAACCAGCATTTGAGCCCTAATTCTCTGACTCCAAATGTTATATTCCTTATACTGTAAAAGAAAAAGAAAGTCTTTGTTATGAAATGTTTACATATCTGAATGGCATTACTTGGCTGTGTCCTCAAAGGGACAAACCATAGGAAGTATTAGAACCAAATTGGAATCCAGATGTCCTGAGGCTGCTGGAAAAGGGAGCAAGATTAGAGTCACAGAATGTGGGTTCAAATCTAAGCTTGACAATTTATAAGCTGTGTGGTTTTGGGCCAGTCACATCCACTCTCTGGGCCTCGATTTCCCTAAATGTAAAATGAAGAATTTTACTGGATTAGACAGTTGCTCCTATCTCTAAATCTGGGATCTTACACCCTTAAGTCTAGTGCCCTCCCTTGTTCATTTAAATTAACTGCTTAGATATTGCATTTACATTGTAATTCCTAGGCAAGACTAAACTCTTCTTCCTTAGCCAAAAAAACACTGAGGCAGCCTCAGGAAAAGAGAGTGAGTATGTGGCCAAAGAAGCAGGTTAGAGGGAAAATAAAAGGAGATAATAATATTGGGTGCCACTTATATAGCCCTTCAAGGTTTGCAAAAGACTTTACATACATTAACACCTTTGAACACTGCCAAGAATCCTGGGAGGTAGAGAATGAAAGGGACTCTTGCCTCCTGGAATGTAAGCTCCTGGAAGACAGGGACTGGATTATTATTCTTGTATTTGAATCCCCGGGGAGTGCACAGTAACTGGAATATTTTTAGAACGCTCTTAGTAAATGCTTGTGAAGGGGAAATGACTTAGCTGAGGTTTCCCAACTATATACAAGAAATAAGAAACAGGGTTAAGATTCAAATCCAGGTTCCCTAACTCCAAATCTAGCACCCTGTCTTGTCTCAGAGGTAGCTTAACCCAGAGGAGCCAAGAGCGATGGGGTCACTTCTGGAAGCTGTGAGAATTAAAATTAATATCCAATTCTCTGAGTAATATATTATATAAAATTTAAATATCACTTGGAAAGTAGAGGAAAGAAAAATAACCTTCAGTAAAGAGAGACTTTCCCAGACTGCGCACGCAGGGAGAAGAAGAGAGAGAGAGGAGATTACAAAACAATACAAACATAACGTAAAGATGCATGTAAACAAAAAGAGGAAAGGAATTTTGGGGCGAAGAAAGAATTTTGGGAGATTGAGTCTACAGGTACAAAATGTCTAATTAATTCAAAGCCTGCTGTTCTGATTGGCATTTATGGACAGATGAGCCTTCTCTTTCACTTCCAATTTTTCAATGCAACATGAGAAAAAGAGCCATCTGAATGATTGATGGTTTTTCTTGTTTGTGGATGACCCTCAGGAAGACCCGAGCACAAATCTGGCTTCAGACCCTTTGTAGCTGTATGACCCTGGACAAGTCATGCAACCCTGTTTACCTCAGTTTCCTCATCTGTCAAATGAGCTAGAGAAGGAAATGACAAGTCAGCTGTGTGATCCTGGACAAGTCACTGAACTCTGCCTCAGTTTCCTCATCTGTCAAATAGTTGGAAAAGGAAATGACAAATCAGCTGTATGACCCTGGACAAGTCACTGACCTCTGTTTGCCTCAGTTCCCTTATCTGTCAAATGATCTGGAGAAAGAAATGACAAACCACTTTGGTATCTCTGCCAAGAAAACCCCAAATAGGGTCATGAAGAGTCAGACACAACTTGACCACAACTCATGGATGCTGGGAGTTACTGCCCACACCTGTAACTGGCAATCTCCCAAGCACAGCTCACACACATGACTAAGTGACTGCCAACTCCCAATTCATTTCTGTAAAAACAAAGATTAAACCCCTTAGAGTCCAGTAATCACCACAGAGGAACGAAAGCTCCAAATGCAAACATGGGGGAATGGAAGGAAGACTCCATTTGGGCACTGCCGATGGGAGGAAGCCTTCCACTTTTATTAGGGTGACGGACTTTGAGATTTCCCCTCCTCCCTCAGTCATAAACTGAGAAAAGGAACCAAGGAAACTAAGTGGGTCCATAAGCTTGCACTTTGGGCTAACAACTCCCTCCCCAGGCTCCAATAAAATGCCACAAGAGATGACTGTCCACTCAAGGAAGACTGAGAGATGTCTCGTGTGGGACTAAAGAGCTCAAAGGGGGGATCCTTAACCCTTGGGCTTATCTCCCTGTGTCAGCTCTTCTGGAGAAACAATATCCGTGGTGTAAAAATACATCATAAAGAAAATACAGCAGAATCATCCCCTACTGGGATTTATTCTTATTCATATCAAATAGGCTGTGATCAAAAAACCCAACTCTCCAAATGGGACACTGACAGTCAGTTAAAACTTGAGACCGATCATTTTTGTTGTTGTTTTTCTCTCAATGCCTGGGTGATTAATATAGTGAGCTATTACCATTGTTGTCCTGATCCCTGGAATCAAGGTGGGGAAACCCTAGGTGGGTATCATGATGGATGTAGAGTCAGGAAGACCTGAGTTCAAATCTAGGCTGGGCAAACCACTCAATTATTAATAGTCTACCTCCATTTCTTCCTCTGGAAAATAGGGATCATAATAGCACCTACCTCCTAGGGTTGTTGTGAGGATCAAATGAGATGATATCAATACTATACTATTTCAGTGTAACTGATAATAATTTAAAATTATACATTTTATAAAGAGCTAAAAATAAAGTGCTATATAAATGCTTGCTATTATTATCACTCAAGCTTTTATTATTATAACTGAGAGGCAATATGGACTTGGCATCAACAGAGATCTGTGCTCTCACAGCCGAGTCATCTATCTCTTCTAGCTTTCTTTGTCTATATAATGGAGATAAAAATATCTGCAAATATGTATATATATATGCATATATATATGTGTGTGTGTATATCTCATAGGGTTGTCATGAGGGAAGTGTTTTTTCATGAATCTTAGCACATTCTAGAAATATGAGTTCTTGATTTTTCACTTTAAAATGAAGTGTCATGGCTGGGACTAGGTCATAGAAGATGCTTAGACTCTTGAGAATCCCTTTGTTGTTCAATTCCACCAAACCAGAGAACAAGAGTAAATTGGGCTTGGGACATTCAAGGAGCTCCATGGAAAGAGAGTTAGGTCTGGAGATGACCATTCCTGAGCTCAGTTGTGGCCACAGACACTTCTTAGCCAAATGACCCTGGGCAAGTCACTTAACCCCATTTGCTTAGCTCTTACCAATCATCTGCCTTTGAACCAATTCTTAGTACAGATTCTAAGACAGAAGGTAAGGATTATTTTTTTTAAATGGACTTAAATTGTACCAGCAGAAAATTAGCTAACTATCAAGGGGAAGGGAAACTGTGAGCCACAGGTGACAAATGGCGGTTATCCCTCCTCTGAGATCCTCAAGAACCCAGATCAATATTCACTGGGTAAGTAGGACTAAGCGAATTGGCTGGGTCTAGTCTGGAGACAGGGAAGCAAACCTCTGGAAGGCCCTTCAGGCTTTTCCTCCAGAGCTGGGCTAAGTTTCCAGCTCGCCCACTGGTGTGCCAGAGCTGCAAACCCATCAGAGATATTCCATGAGTGGGAACTCCATAGCTAGCCTTCCACTCCATGCCCGTCAGGCTCCATTCGCGTTCACAAGACCTGACAGCTCTAACGTTCATACTCACACTTGCTGATCGAGTCACCCAGTAGGTTCAGACTGCTACCTTCTCCTCTGAAACTCATGCATTAGGGTTTCTTCCATACTTGCAATGGGAAACCAAGTCTAAGAAATATTAAACACAGAAAACTCTATTACAATAATGTCAAGGTTGAGCCAGAAATCCAGGAAAAAAAAAGCAAGGAAGTGCTGAGTGAGGGAGCCTGCTGGAGCCCTTGCAGAAATCTGGGTTGGCAAAAGGAAGAAATTGCAGCTAGGATGCTCCATCCTCTTCCTTCTCCCCTGGCAGAGTCCCACAGAACTAGGAGATGTTGGATGCTTTGGTCCACAAAGGTCTGGGTCGAATCCAAAGCTCCCACCAAAGTCAACCTCTTCCCATCCTCAGCTCACTCTAGTGCAATGTCACAATGGCGTCTAACATCATCACTAAGAGGTGTAGGACCCAAGGGAGAGACCCATAGGTGGCATGATGCCTAGGGATGAGGAAGGTACTTTATTGAGGAGGACAGACCTTGCTCAGCAGCTCCTTGCTTTTTGGCATTTGTGTCTCAACCATAACATTATTTTAACATAGATTTGGGGGGGGTTCAAATGAAATGAGGTGGTACCATTGGGCAGCCTCTTCAATTGTTTTCTGCTAGACTTTTTCCTAAAGAACTACCCAGATACAGATTCTTCCTGACCCAGAAAATGTTTATTTGCAAGTTGTTGGGATAACTAACTTACAGAACCTTCCCTTCCTGCTTCATGGAACCATAATGGGCTGGGCCAGACCTTAGGAGTTCTTTTTCCCAAAGTAGACTCTTCTGCTTCACCATCTGCCTTCTGCATGGAGTCTCAGAGAGAGGCCAGAACTTATGGAAGTGGATCATGGTGAAAAGAGTCATTCATAACTCACTGCAACCAGTTTGGTCTCAACAACCTAACTATGGTGACATTAAAGATGTGCCAAGCAGCCAGACCTGGAGTCAAGAAGATCTGGATTCAAATTTGGATTCTGACACTTCCTAGCTGTGTGACCCAGGGAAAATCACTTAACTCCAAATGTTTAGCCCAGTGATTCCCAAAGTGGGTGCTACCACCCCCTGGTGGGTGCTGCAGTGATCCAGGGAGGTGGTGATGGCCACAGGTACATTTATCTTTCCTATTAATTGCTATTAAAATTAAAAAAAATTAATTTCCAGGGGCTCTAAGTAATATTTTTTCTGGAAAGGGGGCGGTATGCCAAAAAAGTTTGGGAATCACTGGCCCTAGCCCTTTCGCTCTTCTATCTTAGAAATGATAGTAAAACAGAAGGTAAGGGTTTAAAAAAAAGATTCTGCCAAGCCATAATTCTGTCTCTTGTGTTTATGATTAATAATAACAGCTAGAATTTTTATAGCATTTAAAGATTTCCAAAGCACTTTCCAAATATCTCATTTGATCTTAACCCAGGGAGGCAGTTGCTATTATTACCCTCATTTGTTGTTGTTCATTTGTTCCAGCCAAGACCAACTCTTACTGACCCCATTTGGGATTTCCTTGGCAAAGATACTGGAATGGTTTATCATTTCCTTCTCCAGCTCATTTTACAGAAGAGGAAACCAAGGCAAACAGGGTTAAGTGACTTGCCCAGGGACACCCAGCTAATAATAGTCACTGATTTAAGTGCCCCACTGGGGCTAGAAAGAAATGGTCTTCTAGAACTTGATTAAAACTAAATTGAAAAAGGACATATTTGGTTAATATTTGATCTGAGGCCAAATTAGAACTTGGGAAGATGAGTTATCCTCATATACAACTGAGGAAACTGAAGCAGATAGGTTGGTGACTTACCTAAAATTTGCCCAAGTAAATGTTTGAGGTAAAATGTGAACTAGACTCAAGGCCCAGTGCTCTATCCACTAGATGACCTAGATGCCTAGAATATGCTACCTGAGTTTGGCTTACTATATTTTGTCCTAAGTCTCCCTTTACATTATAAATTGGGCCACTTTTTTCATATATTCTCTTTTCTGTTACAAATTAATCTGGGCTGAGGAAGACATCTCTAAACCCCTAACTTCATGGAATGCTGGGAATAGCAGCCCAATAAATATCACTAATAGACTAGCAATTCTGGACTGACAAGGTCTATGGAGTGATGGAGAAAGATATGCTCTTCTCCTCCCCTCCCCTCAACTAAGCCTTTAAACAAAAACTGGGAGGAGAAAAAAGGTGTTCCTTCCAGCAATAATTAGAAATTAAGTGGCAATTATTCTGCTTAATAATTAGAAGACCTACTGCATTTTAAACCATTAAGCATGGCGGAGATTGAATTAAATAAAAATAATACAAAGCATAAAAGCCATATTCCTTAAAAGAAATGGTATCTGTGCAGGTCTAAAGAGCTCTTTATATTTTTTGGTTTTCTTAAAGGACTTAAAAAATAAGCTTCCTTTTTAATAACTACCCTTTCTGTAGGATTATGGAGGAAAAAATCCATGCAAGACGGCAGCTCAGTCTGTTCTGAAACTCCAACCAAGGGAACTCAGAACAGCAAGGTTGACAATGGAAATAAAGTCACTGCTTTAAGTGCCCCACTGGGGCTAGAAAGAAATGGTCTTCTAGAACTTGATTAAAACTAAATTGAAAAAGGACATATTTGGTTAATATTGCATTAGACTAAAATATAGAAATGAACCCTAATCCCCTCTAAATCTAATCAGAAAAAAGCTATCTCAATTTCCAAACTTTCCGAGCATTTTCTCTAAATGCATCACAGATCAATTTACATGGTACTTTTGCCAATAAGCAAAACCAAATCACAGGTTCCAATTGGCTTATATTGGAAAGTGTGAGGGTAAAATTGGAGAAAATAAAATTACTGCAAACAAACTCCATTTTCTCTGCTCTGAAGGGAATTTCGGGGAATATTTTATTGCTATCAAATAATATTTCTGAAGGCATCAATACACAATTCTATTTGCTTTTCATAGTCCCTACTCACTGTATAATCTAATCCACTCTACAGAAAATCTCCCAATTCAGAGCAGATTCTACGAAGATGGATATTACCTTGCACATACATCCTGTATCAATTTTAATAACTTGCACTTTGGACTAGAAGCCCTATATAGCATTAGGCAGGGTCCAATAAAATCAACCTTGATCACCCTTTTATTCAGAATTCTAACCAAGACTTGTAAAACAAACATGGAAAAAATAAAATAAAAATGGTCAGGGTAGGTGAGTTTCATCAACACTGACATTAAAGGTGAAAGAAGAAGGGATGAGAATATTCATTTCACCATTTAATTTTTTGTGATTTTTTAAGCCTATGATTGCCCTGTTTTATGCCTCACTTAATGTTAATTAGAGGGTCACTGCACAGTTATCTAAATGGTTGTGTTTGTCAAGAAGTGGCATAAGTCACTGAGAGAATGTATGAGCAGAGAAGGAGGTTGGTTGGTCATTTGGCACCAGTGATGGATGGCAGATGGGCAGCCTCAGTGCTCTATTTCCGTCTTCAAAGTACAAGAACCTTTAGTGTTCGCTTCAATGGTGATCTCACCCATGTGGTTATTCCTTCCTGAGGTACAGATCCCAATCCACTGGTAGCTTTTTATTCCATAGGATTCTGAGCCACATTCTTTCAGTCTTTTGTGGCATGACAGAGCCACCCAACAGTTTGGAGCTCTTTTGTCATGTTGGATGGAGCCATTATAAAGGACTGTCGAAGAATATAACTAAGAACCGTAGGGGATAATGGGATAAGACACTATGGATAGTCTGGGATCCTCACCTTTGGAAGGCATACCCACCCATTCTGGTGACACCACAGACACATCAGAACACCAAAAAATAGCCTGCAACTGAGAAACGATCACTACTAACCAGTCAACAATTATTAATTATCTACTCCAGACACTGAAAGATTCTAGGAAGACAAAGACAAGAATAAATCATCCCCTGTCCACAGCAAACCTCTATTCTATTTTTTCTCAGTCTCTTTCCAGCATTCTGGGAAAAGACTCCTCTGCATGTGGAATTATTATAACTTGCAAGTGAGAAGCACATATAGGAAAAATAGGCAATGTTAGTCAGTGGAGGTAATTAATAACACTAATTAATGGGATAATTGCTCATTATTTAAAGAAAGTAATTTTTTTCTAAATTGGGTCCATCTCACTAAAAGTTAGAAGTCCAAAAACATCCCAGGAAATGTTTATATTTCGACAGCCAGCTTTGCATAAGACGATCTCCCCTTTATGAATTTCTTTCACCAAGATTGTGTCCATATCCCTACTTTTTTAAACTCCAAAATCACTGGCTCAAACATGAGAATCATTCCATGTTTATTTAAATACAATTTCCAGCAACTTATGTACAGTGGGACATAGTCTGGATGTCAAACTAGAAGAGTGAGTTTAAATCCTACCTCTGCTATTTGCTATCTGTGAGACCATGGGCAAATCAGTTCCTTCTTTGGGTTCAGTTTCCTTATCTATAAAATTATGAGGCTGAAAAAGATCCAAGAAGACTTAGATGAACTGATTCAAAAAGAAGTGAGTAGAACTAAGAGATCACTGTATACAGTAATAGGAATATATTGTAAGGATGATGAACTGTGAAAGCCTTAACTATTCTGATCAATACAATGATCCAAAATAATTCCAAACGACTCAAGGAAAAATGTTATCCATTTCCAAAGAGAGAAGCACAGACTGAAGCATTTTTTCCCAGTTTGGTTTCCTTCCTTCCTTCCTTCCTTCCTTCCTTCCTTCCTTCCTTCCTTCCTTCCTTCCTTCCTTCCTTCCTTCAATTC
>NC_058135.1:254037731-254061229 GCF_016433145.1 Gracilinanus agilis
TCAGTTTAGCATTATCTAATTGGACAAAAAGTTCTCTGAGGAAGGAAAGCTGAAACAGATGGTCAACAAAGCCCAGCAGAATTACAGCATCTCAGTGGTGTTCTAGATTAGACCAACTCAGTCCCATCCAAGGCTCCCCTTTCCGAACCATGTCCAATTGTCTAAAATATATTCTAGAATGATGATAAGAGAAAAGCTGTTCTGAATATGTTTTCATTTGGTGCCATGTGTCTCATTCACAGTCATTCCCTTATGTAACTTGTAACTTGAGGAGATTTAAGGATCTCCATGCCTTTTTTATTTCTTCTTTTTTCAGAGGGGGTATTTGGTCAGCTGTCTGGGAACATCAAATATGGGAGATGTTACTTTCCGACCCATGTTCCTCTGTGAGCAACAGAGTAGGGATTTTTATGTCATTCTCTCATAGTGGCAAGTTGGGGTGGCGGTGGGGGCAGAGAAGTTGGGAAGTGACAAAAAAAAAAAGAATGTACCCTCCATTGCTGGGGATTCTTAAAATATTTTCAGAATCATAGACAAAGAGTTGGAAGTAAACTCAGAGGTCCTCTAGTTCGACTCCTTCATTTTACAAATGAGGAAATTGGAGGCTAATGATGTGGCCAAAATCACACACAGGTAATAAATAATTGGGAGCGACATTCAAACTCAAATCCTCTGACTTGAAAGGCAGAGTTCTTTCCATTGTATCCTTCCTGGGAAAGGTCTTGAGAATATAAATAAAGCCAAGTTCTCCCTAAGCAGAAGCTCATGGAACAAATACCAAGTTTTCTTGATATTATATCTCCAAGCCTACAACCATCCTCCATCTTTAGAACCAATTTCTTCCTTTCTGAAGCCAAGAATAGAATTGTTCCATGACAGAAGGTCTGTCTGAGACAGCTAAAAGGAATCCAGGAAAGCTTGACCTCACTGATTGCATAATGGTGAGTCCCCACTGCCTTTCTGCAACTTGATGAGATAAGCATGATTTAAAAAAAAAAAAAGTTCAGAGACCAAGTGGCCTCTTGAATAAGAAGTATAGGAGGGGAGAAGGAAGAAAAGGAAATAACCAAAAAAAGAAAAAAGGAACAAAACAAAGAGTGGATTCATGATTGGAATCTTGGGAGTTCTGACAAAGGTGATCACAGGGGCCATTCACTAATATTCACAGGGACAGTCACTACAGCTGACTTACATTTATTAAATACCTACTATGCTCTACTGCAGAATCAAAGACCTAAATTAGCAGAGGTGGTTTCCTTTCCTGAGGATCCCCTACAGCTATTGAATTACATATCCAATCCATGGTCAATCAATCAACACTATTAAGCACCTACTATGTGCCAAGAATGCTCCTGGAATTCCAGGAATCAAAGAAAGTAATCCTTGCCCTCAAGGAACTTAAACTCTATTGTGGGAAATAATATAATTATATACAAATATGCAAACCCCGCCCCCAAAGGCAATTTTGGGTGGGAGGGCATCAAGATCTTAGAGGAAAGAGAAATGCTTCATATAGAATGAGATGCCTGAGCTGAGACACAAGGAATTCTGAGCAGTGTAGATAAAAAGGGAATGCATACCAGACATGAGAGATAGTCTTTGTGAAGGCATGGAGATGGGCCAGTGGATTACCTTCCAAAAAAGCCCTCTTTAGGATTTGGGAAAGATCTGGAGAATACAAATAAAGTCAAATAAAGTCCCACGTGTAGGTAGTTTTCAACAGTTATTGTGTCTATTGTGTGGTTCTACTTCCAATACTTATCTCTATCTGCCAATCCCAATGTGTCCTACCATTTCCCCACATCAACTTTGAAGGAGAGCATAAGGATTTGTCTTCAGCAAATTCCTGCCTCTTCCATGACCCATCTCTTCCTATCCCACCTACCAAAACTAAGATAAAGAAAGGAGAAGCTGCTAAGTAGAAAGAGAGAGTCTCAGTCTATAACCTAATGTTTCAAGATGTTATGGAAGCCAACTGGCATCCTTTAGTACCAGTTAGCTATAAGATGCCAGGTGGAAGCAGTCTTTGTTCTCATCTAGCATGGCAAGGTCCATAATCTTAGAGCTGGCAACCTACACCTGGAAAGGATTCTCTCCATATGATTCAACAGGTTGTTTTCTACACTAGTAGGCTTTTTCAATCAATAAACATTTATTAAGTGCCTACTATGTGCAAAGCACTGAATTTTCCAGTAATAGAAAAGCCATCATTTCCTATTTCCTAAACCAAAACATTCCATTCCAAGACAACAACATTTTTATGCTCTTTTTTTAAAACTCTTATTTTTTAATCTCAGTAATTACTCTAAGAAAGAAAGGCAAGGGCTAGGCAAATGGGGTTAAGTGACTTGTCCAGGGTCATACACAGCTATGGAGTATCAAAAGCCAGATTTGAATCTAGACCCTCTGTCTCCAGGTCTGGCACTTGATCTTCTCTGCCATCAATTTTTCCCAATAAAGTTCTTCCTACTATGAAACCTAAATGTTTTACTCTGTAACTTCTACCTACTCCTCCTAGAGTTTCACCATCTAAGGCCAAGGAAAACAAATCATCACTCTTTCATGTGATGGGACCTTAAATATTTGAAGAGAGCCATTGTTTCTCCCTAGTAATCCTTCCTCTAGTCTAAACATCTCCAGGTCCTTCAGGAATGCTTACATGATGGTTTCTAGCCCTCTCACTGTCCTAGATACCCCTCTTTTAACCCTTAGCACAGTGCCTGGCACACCGTTTGTTTATAATAAATGTTCATTGGCTACTGACTATCAATATACTTCCTCAAATGCAATGTCCAGAATGGAACGCAATGATCCATATGTGGTCTCCAAGGACAGAGAGTAGAAGAATTACCATCTTCCTCAATGCAAACACAATTTGACTTTTGGCTCATTTATTTTGGCTCTGATTCACATGAAGTTCTTTCTGTAGCTCCCCCCTCCCCGACCCATCTTTTTCAAACGGATTATTTAGGAAGTGTAGCCATCCCCATCTCATCCTGTCCTTGCACAATTGCTTTTATTTAACCCATCTGTAGGCTTTCATGTCTCTCTTCAGTTTCAGCTTGTTGCTCTAGTCTAGCCCATAATTTTGTCTTCTTTAGAGTACATTCTGAACTTGAGGAGTCCTAGACATTGTGAGCTAATCCTTTTATTTTTTTTTCATAAACTATGAGATAATTCAGCTCACTGGCTGAGTTCATCGATTCCCCCCGCCCCAGACTTTTGGCTCCCAACATTCCCTATACATCCGGCCCATGACCCAAGGTAAGTCATACTTTGGGACCTTACAATAATGGGAATTCATGTTTTTCAAGTCTGCCATGACAATATTTTAACTTATCATCGATTGCTTAAATCAGAATCTCTATAAATTAATCATACAACCCTGGGAACTACAAATTAACTCCAACTAAGACAGAGTTAAGCTAAGGTAATACTAATAAGGTAAAAAGGTAAACTTATTAATAATAAGTTAATAAGGTAAAAAAGGTAAACTAAGTGTTGAGTTTAGATATTGGGGGAACAGGTCACCTCATGCCTCAAGTTACTCATTTCATATATAAAATGGGTATATTAATGCCTGTAGTATCTACATCCAAAGTTTATCAGGGGATGCATTCGAAACAAACTACGGAAGGTTCTTTGTCAATAAATAGAACTACAGTTCCATTTCTGTTCATATAAAACCATGTATGGTGCTTTGCAAACTTCAAGGACCTATATAAATTATATAGACTATAAAGGAACAATTTATATATAACATAATGATTTATACATAATAAAAAGAATTTAATGATACCAATAAAATAAACTAATAATGATATATAAATAAATTAATTATATGTATAAATCGCATACAAATAAATTAATTATATATAAATTACACATGAATAAATTAAGTATATATAAATTGCATATGAATGAATTAATTATATATAAATTTTATATGAATGAATTAACTGTAGATAAAGGAATTTCAGATGAATAAATTAATTATATATAAATAAATTTTATATGAATGAATTAATTGTAGATAAAGGAATTTCATATGAATAAATTAATTATATATAAATAAATTATACATAAATAAATTGTGCATGAGTAAATTAATTATATATAAATAAATTGCATATGAATGAATGAATTATATATAAATTTATATGAATAAATTAATTGTAGATAAAGAAATTGCATATGAATAAATTAATTATAAATAAATAAATTTTATATGAATGGATTAACTGTAGGTAAAGAAATGGTATATGAATAAATTAATTACATATTAATAAATTGTATATGAATAAATTAATTATATAGAAATAAATTATATGTAAATTATATAAACTATCAATGGTTATTGGTATTAAATTGAAACATTCTATACACTATTTACTAAACTCTATTACAATTGTTTTAAAAATGAATATATTAACATTTTAAACCCTTCAAATATTAAAAATAAAATGACACAAATATTTCAAAGGATCCATTTGGATCCGTTTTCCAGGCACTCGTCTGTGAAAACCGAAGGCTTGTTTCGAGGGGCTTTTTTGTTCCCCACCCCACCAGTATGAGCGCTCAGACTCTCCCCAACATGAATATTAAACCCAGCAGTGCCCACGAACCAGAGGCACCCAATCCGTTAATTATCAAGTCACCCAGGCTGGTAGCAAGAAGCAGACAGCAGGGGCTCAGGAAGCTGCCCATTTTTCTTGTAATAAAGAAAATAAAGACAGTCATTTAAGGACATTTATTAACCCCCCAGTCTGGGTAATTACCATCAGATGTGGGTCTACCAGTCTTGCATTAACATAAGCGGCTACCCGTTGGGTTTCAATGGCACAGTAAGGCCCAAGATACTGTGGATAAGTGCTAACACTGGAGTTCTGAGAACCAAGGCCTGTATCCGACAGACACTTTGAAAAGAATTCGGCACTCAATGGTTGCCTGCCCACAAGAAATTCATTTTATGCTTAAAAAAAAAAAAAAAAACAGAGCGAGAAGGCGCGCGAGAAAGAAACAAGGAGGCATTCAATTGAGCAAGCGAGCATTTTCTTAACTCATTTTAAGATAATCTCTTGCTTTCCCCGACAATTTCCTCAACAAGCAGAGGCGGGAAAAGAGACCTTGTGTGGTTGGTGGGTAGCGGTCGTCCTAGCGCGGGCTGTACGACATAAAACAGCCGAGCGGTGATAAAACAAAAAGGGCTCCATAATAGACAGGACACCACAGACCAATTTTAAATTGAATTACACAGCCTGCTAATCTTTACGATGAGATAAAATTTCTTTCAACACTACACATTATACTAAAATTTGCAGTGCATCCCCCCCCCCCCCATTTTCGGAGCCGCTGCGTTTTTCCCCAGGTCTTCAGGGCCCGGGGGAGCCCCCCCCAGCATTGTTCTCGCTAAGCTGCGTGGAGCTCTCCAAAAGCCTCTCTTCATTTTTCATTGCTATTGTTAGCTGCTAAGTATCGGTCCATCTTCCCCGGGCACGGAGACTCCAGATTTTTCTGCCTTTCCCCCTGCATACATTTACAGAGAAAATAGATTCGCCCATCCAGGAAGGGACGTTTTTAAAAATTGAGACGGCGTATTAAATATTGAAAGCCTGTGTACAAAAGACGGGAGATCGTGCGTGTGCTCCGGGCTGCACACACAGCTGCTTGGCCTCCGTGGGGAGACCGCCCCACAAATCCCTGCAGGCTGGGCCAGCCACCGCACTGGGCGTGGGTAACCCACTGGGGCAGATTTCAGCTGACCGTTTGCTGAAATGAAAAAAACCAAAAACAAACAACCAACAACAACAACAACAACAAAAAACCTTTTCCCAGTCAAATGTCATCTCGGGAGCCCGACGTCATCTCTCTGAGCTTTGAGCTCTTTTTTTTTTTTTTTTAATTTTTTTTTTGTTTTGTTTTGGGGGAGAAGGTCATTCTTTTTGTTTGCAATCTGATGGTCCCAGACTTCAAAATAATGATTTGCGTCTCCTGCCTGGAGGCTCCTAAACAGGCTCTCTTCTACATCTGGACTGCTCCCTTCTTTCTGCCATCTCTCAGAATCCCTAGCTTTTTTCAAGCCCAACGCAAGGGCCACCTCATACAGAAAGCCTTCCCTGATCTCCTAAGTAGCTGATAACTCTCTTCCCCCTCCAAATACCTTTACATCTCTTTCTATAGCCCTGCCTTGCCTTATAGCTTTTTCTTGTTTTTTTGTTTTTTTGTTTTTTTTTAAACTCTTTCTTTCCATCAATACTGTGTATTGGTTTCAAGGCAGAAGAAGAGGAAAGGTTAGGCAATGGGGGTTAAGTGACCTGCCCAGGGTCACCCAGGTAGGAAGGGTCTGAGGCCAGACTGGAACCCAGGACCTCCCCTCTCTAGGGCTGGCTCTTCATCCCCTGAGCCACCTTGCTGCCCTCTCCCCAAGAGCTTCTTAAAGAACTGCTTCATTTTCATCTCTTCCACCTGTTCCCGTATCTCTTCTCCTATGGCCATCACTCTCATTCAGGTCCTCATCCCTTCTCTTTCTGAATTCTGTAATAGCCTAATTGGCCTCCCTGTATCAAGTCCCAAGTCTGCCCCCACCCCACCCCCATCATTCCCACAGCCAGTAAAGGGATTTTCTGAAAATAGAGGTCTCCCATCAGACCTTGCAAGATCCTTAAGGGTGGGATTGTTTTTTGCCCCCTTTTAATAAATGCCCTTAGCACAGTCACTGGCAGATAGTTGCTGTTGAGACATTTTAGACCTACTCTTTGTGACTCCATTGGGGATTTTCTTGCCAAAGACACTGGGATGGTTTGTCATTTTATATTCTCCAACCTATTTTACAGATGTGGAAACTGAGGCAAGCAGGGTGAAGTGACTTGCTCCAAGTCACAAAGATAGCTTGGCATTTCCTTCTCCAGCTCATTTGACAGACAAGAAAACTGAGGCAAGTAGGGTGAAGTGACTTGCTCAGGGTCACACAGATAATTTGTCATTTCCTTCTCCAGCTCATTTTATAGATGAGGAAACTAAGGCAAGCAAGGTGAAATGACTTGCCCAGTCACATAGATAACTGGTCATTTCCTTCTCCAGCTCATTTAACAGATGAGGAAACTGAGGCAAGCAGGGTGAAGTGACTTGCCCAGTCACACAGATGGTTTGCCATTTCCTTCTCTGGCTCGTTTTATGGATGAGGAAACTGAGGCAATCAGAGTGAAGTGCCTTGTCCAGTGCCACACAGCTAGTGTCTGAGACAGATAACAGATTTACTGATAAGAAGGCATGTGGTACAGTAGAAAGAGCTCTAGCTTTGGGGATGGAGAACCTGGGTTTGAACTTCTTAACCTGAACCGTCCAGTCTTGGGCCACATGACTCAACAAGTACCAAAGGCTCCCTATTTCTTCTAGGATCAAATATAACCTCTTCTGTATACATTTTATGCAACAGTGACTCATAATTTCCTTGGCGTAAGATCTCCTCTCCTGACCCACATCACATCCAGACTAGAATTTCTAGTCTGAGAGATGCCTGAGGCTCAGGGAGGTCACACAGATAATAAGCATAAGAAATAGGTCTTGAACTCCTGGTTTTCCTGACTCAGCTTCATGTACTTTACTCATTATGCCAAGTTCTCTTCAGTCTATTATCTGGGTTTTTTATTGTTTGTTGTTAAAGAAAGGTTGGTGGTAGAATAGTGGGGGCAATCTACTAACTCATATTTCTCAAGCCTTTGAAGGAACCCCCCACCCACCCAAAATAACTATATGATGAAAGGTCTGCCTTTATTATTGTTGTTCAGTCATTTCAATTGTGCCTGGAGCTTCATGACCCCATTTGGGGTTTTCTTGGAGTAGTTTACCATTTCCTTTTCCAGCTCATTTGACAGATGAAGAAACTGAGGCAAACAAGGTGAAGAGACTTGCTCAGGGTCACACAACTAGTTTTCTGTTTCCTTCTCCAGCTCATGACAGAAGAGGAAACTGAGGCAAACAGAGTGAAAAGACTTGCCCAGGGTCATGTGGCTAGTTTTCTATTTCCTTCTCTAGTTTCATTTTACAGATGAGGAAAATAAAGCAAACAGGGTTAAGTGACTTGCCCAGAGTTGCATAGCTAAGAAGTTTCTGAGGCCAGATTTGAACTTGTGAAGATGAGTCTTCCTCACCTTAGGGTTCTTCCTCTATCCACCTAGCCGCTTGCTCTTTTTATCATCCCTTTAAGAAATGATGAAGCTGAGCCAAATATTGGCTAAGTGACTTGAGTATAGATAAACCACTTTTAAGAGTCCAGAATTCACATACAGTAGAATATATCCATTAAATCAGTTAATTAATAAACATTTATTAAGTGCCTACTACATTCTTTTCTGGAGGCATCTAGATGGCCCAATGGATAGGATCATGGAACTGGAGTCAAAATCCCCTAGTTCCAATCCAACTTTAGACACTTGCCAGCTGTGTGACCCTGGGTAAGTCACCTAATTTTTTACTTAATCCACCAGAGAAGGAAATGGCAAACCACTCCAATGTCTGCCAAGAAAACCCCAAATGTGTTCACAAAGAGTTGGATTCCCTGAACAAGAACAATATTTTTTTAAATAGATTAATCTTTTTAGAAGTAAGTAGATCAAATCTGGCCTCAGACATTTCCCAGCTGTGTGACCCTGGGCAAGTCACTTGACCCCCATTGCCCACCCTTACCACTCTTCCACCTAGGAGCCAATACACAGAAGTTAAGGGTTTAAAAAAAAAAAGAAAATAAAGAAAGTAAGTAGAAATTCAGACATAGGTGGTGATAGCTTATGTTTTCATATCTCTATATCTCTTTAAGGTACTTTCCCCAGAATAAAAATATATTTCTTATTTATTTTTGTGTGTATACATATATACATGCATGTTTAATATATTATATGTTTATTTATATTTTTTATATAATCTATATATTATAATATAAAATATTATATACATGTACATATCTTTTACATATATAGACACATACGTGTCTTGTCTCCCTACTAGAGGGCACAGTTTCTTCTTTGCCATTCTCTTCTAGTAATTAGCCCACTTGCTAGGCATTAATAAATGCTTATTAAGACAGGAAGATGCAATGTTGTATGGGAGAAATACCAAGAAGGTCTGGCTGGCTGGATTGCAGCCAGTTTGAATGTAAGGACAATTATGCATAATAAACTTGGAAAAGGTATGGTGAAGTCAGATTGTAAAGGACTTTGAAAGCAAACCAAAGGAGTTTCTATTTGATCTCAGAGGGAACAGGGAGCCATTAATGCTCATTGAGCAGAGGAGTAACATGGTCAAACCTTCCCTTTAGGAAAACCATTTTGGCAGCTGTGTTAACAGATGTGTTAAAGAGGAGGGAGATTTGAGGCAGGGACCACTTTAGGGGGCTACTGAAATGTTTCAGGAAAGAGATGATGAAGATTGAAATTAGACTGGAAACTCTTTTAATAGAGAGAAGGAAGAGAACTGACACAAGAAATATGTGGAGCAACTGAGGGAGAAGAATGAAGGGTGAAGCTCAGATTGTCAATATAGGTGGCCAGAAGTGCAAAGTAAGAGCACAGGGATTTGAATGTTGGAATCCTGCCTTCAGATGCAGGGCTTGTCTTCCCCTTCCTTCTTTTCCAGGTTCTCCTATCCCTGTCCCCCTTTTCTTCGGTCTTTAGACTAGCCGTTTCCACATTAACATTCTAGAATGACATAGCAGCTATTTCTAGGAAACTTCAATCCCAGACTGACTTTAGCTAACCCTTCTTAATGCACTCAGGCACTAGAGCTCAGTCCACATTGACCTGCCTTCTTAAAAATTAATTTCCGTACTGATGCCCCAGACTACATAAAGACTTGCTCTGGGTAGCTCTGGGTCTCACTTACAATAATAAATGAAAGTCACACACACTGCCTTGTGTACTGCTCCTTCATCTTCCTTCCCTATCCCAGAATTACATGCAGAAATCTGTCCGTTAGAAAATGTTTGCTGAGTAGCCACAGAGACCCCATAATAATACAAACTACTCAGCTCACAGATTTGCCAGATTTGGGAAAACCTCTGCCAAATGGGTGTTTGCAAGACAACTAATGGCTCGCCAAGTAACAGCTCTCTCTTCTTAACACTGCATAGTTTGGAAACTAAAATGAATACCCAAAGAAGTTAGCTTGTATAAGTGAAGAAAGTCATGAGTTCGAATCTCAGCACTACCACTTACAAAGGTAGAAGCAATTAAATCTATATCATTTGGAAAAATACTTTTACTACTTATCTCATGAGGTTATTATGAGGAAATTGCCTTAAAGAGCTATAGAAATTATGATATTTTTTACCCATAGTTTTCTCCATTTTCTTCCATCTACAACCAAGTATTAGAATGGGGCAACCAGGTGGCACAGTTGGATTGAGAACCAGGTCTAGGGATGGGAAGTCTTGGCTTCAAATCTAATCTCAGATACTTCTTAACTGCGTGACCCTGGGCAAGTCACTTAGCCTAGCAAAATTCTTCACATTCATTATTTCATCTGACTCTGACAACAACCCTGTCATGTAGGTGCCTCTACATTTTACAGATGAACAAACGGAGCCTGAGAAAGACAAAGGGATTTATGCAGGGTCTTGCAGCTCTTCTACCTTGGAACCAAGACACAGTATTAATTCCAAGATGGCAGATGAGGGTAAAAAAAATACAACTCTCCCCCCCACCCCACCCTAAGTATTAGAACACATCAGTTGGTACAACAAAGTGGTTCTATTGATGGAACAGGAAGACCTGAGTTCGAATCCAATCTCTGACACTCAATAGCAAAGTGACTCTAAGCAAGTCATTTAACCATCATTTGCTTAAGTTTTCCTAACCTTTAGAAAGAGAATTAGAATTAGTTTTCAATAAGGGGCGGCTAGGTAGTGCAGAGGATGGAGCACCAAAACGTAGTCAAGAGGATTCAAATCTGGCCTCAGACACTTCCTAGCTGTGTGACCTTGTGCAAGTTGCTTAATCCGGATTGTCTAGCCCTTGCCACTCTTTTTCTCTTAAATACTAAGACAGAAGGGCTTAAAAAAAGGAAAAAGGGATAATTATACTTTTGCTATATAACTCACATAGTTAATACTAGGGATAATTTCTTAAGCAGTTCAGAAATGCAAGGTATCACCTCTAGGTCTCCCTTAGTTTCTTCTATCACAACACCCCCCCACACACACCTTTTTAAAAAAAAGAGGTATTGAATTATAGAAGCAGCCTAACATTGGCGGGAGAGTATAGGATTTAGACTCAATAAGGCCTAGGTTACAAGTGGACTCTTGGACTCTTAATATGCGGCCACAAGCAAGTAAGTCAAGTCACCTGAAATCCCAGACAACCCTCGGACTAGAAATTCTAGCCCAGCCTTGATCTGGGTCTGTGGAAGGAGATCTCACCCCATAGAAATCCCTTGTTGCTGATGCATTAGATTGCAAAGCTCTCTGTCTGTCAGATAAAAAAAGGGGTTAAATAGATTTCTCACTTCTAGATAAATTACTGGGATAGGGTGGGAATTGTTTGCCCAGGTTTATAATATGAAATGTGCCCTTTAAAAAGAGCTCAATTTTAAGCCACTTGTAAATCATATTTCAGTCTTACTATTACATAATTATGTTGTATCTGGCTCCAGTCTTCCATAGCTTATGCCATAATGGGCAGGGAGTTTAATTCTGGGAGTAAAAGCTTATATTTTTTTCCTCCTAAATCCCCTTCAAAAATTCTTGCACACACAGCCAATAATAATAGCTAGCATTCATATATTGCTTTAAGGTTTGCAAAGGATTTAAAAAAAAATATCTCCTTTGGTCCTCACAACAACCCTGGGAAGTAAGTGTTATAATTTCCCGCATTTTGCAGATGTGTAAACTGAGGTAGGCAAAGATTAAGTGACTTGCATAACTATACAGGGCTTCCTTCTTTCCCTTTTCCATGTTCCAACAAATGGGAAAAGATTGAGTTTTTCCGAGATATAGTGAGTACTCCATAACAACAACAGAGCAGGAAAATCATAGGATCCCACTGGATAGGTCCAACCCTTTATTTTATTCTATTTTCTATTTTTATTTTTTCTAAACCCTTACCTTCTGCCTTGGAACCAATCCAAGGCAGAAGAGTGCTAAGGGCTAGGCAATGGGGGTTAAGTGACTTGTCCAGGGTCACACAGGAAGTGCTTGAGGCCAGATTTGAACCTAGGACCTCCCATCTCTAAGCCTGGTTCTCAATCACCCCTTTTATTTTAAAGATGAAGAAACTGAGGTCTAAAGAATGTAAATGACTTGTTCAAGGTAACCCAAATAGTAAGTGACAGTACTAGAATTTGAACTGAGGTTCTCTGATACCAAAGTATTTTTTCTACTCTTCCAAATTATCTCAGAAGGTACTTTAGAAAAAGCAATGAACTATCATATTGCTTGCCTTCTTGGTGGGTAGGAGAAGGGGTAGAAAAGAGAGAGAGAATTTGGTACTCAAAATTTAAAAAGAAAAGAATGCTAGCTTTGTGGCTGTGGGTAAGTCACTTAATTCCAACTGCATAACCCTTACTGCTCTTCCATCTTGCAACTGATATTTAATATTGATTCTAAGAAGTTAGGAGAAAGGACAGGACAGGACAGGAAAGGATGGGAAGGGATGGGACAGGATGAAACAGGATGGGAAGGGGAGGGAAGGGAAGAGAAGGGAAGGAAAAGGAAAAGGAAGGGAAGGGAAGAAAATTATAAAAAAAATTTTTAACGGCAATAATAGCAGCTGACATTTATATTAGGATTTGAAAAATTCTTCCCATCCATTATTTCATCTGACTCTAACAGTAACCCTGTAATGTAGGTTCGTCTACATTTTACAGATGAACAAACTGAGGCTGAGAAAGACAAAGGGATTTATGCAGGGTCTTGCAGCTTATAAGCGCCAAGTTGGGATTCGAAACCAGATCTCACTGACTCCAAATGTGATTTTCTATCCTCCATGACAAGTAGATTACCATCACGCAGCACCAGAGAGGGACAGAACATGCCTGAAATTCTTTGAATTTGTAGAGAAATAGAAACACCAAGACACTGCGTGATCTTTCTCAGCAGGATACGTGATCTCCCAAGCCAATGTCTTTTCCACACTGGGATGCATGAAGCAAAATTTCAAATGTTTGCCTCCTACCCCTCTCCCCACCCCCACCACAGCACATAAAAGCAAGAGAAATTCTCATGTCCAGGAGCCTTGCCATGGAGAGTCATGCGAATTAGAGAGAAGAAAAGAGAATCAAAATCTAGGGAGCCAAGAATGATCAAGTTTAAAATGAAAATTACCCATAATTCAGAGCCTCCCTTGTAGGTGTTTTTCCTTTAGTGAGGCAAACATTTTTTTGTTTCTTAAACACAACCATAAACTCAAGCACAGGAAAAGTCGTTAAACCAGACAAAAAGTTTGTTTCAATTTCAACTGTCAAAGGCGTGCAAAACTTGCTACAATAACATGTGGACTTGGTGTATCAATGGGGTGTTTGACAGCAAACTGCCTGATTCTGCATTTTGGACATGCCAAAAAGGGTAGTAAAACAAATTCCAGATGTCAAGAGCACTTGGGAATAAAAACACAATAATGAAAAAATGCCAACAGATTTCTGTTTCATGATTATTTTTGTGCTCCTAGACATCTTAGATAACCTCGAGGATTTCAGATAATTCTGATTAAAATAGTGGGAAACCTGGACACTAAGGTCCTGGGTTTGAGTCCCAACTCGTATCTCCAGTATGGTGTGACTTGTGCCTCAGTTTCCTCATTAGGAAAAATAGGATAAAAATACACCTCAAGGGATTATTGTAAAAGAATGAAAATATAGGTCATTATCCACATTCCTTATTATCTGTTACCCCTCCCTCCTTTTTATAGCTATTAGATGGCAAAACTCAAAACTAACTGGAATATTTATGTCTTTAATTCCATCTACCGTTTTTAAGAAAGTAGTATAAACTATCAATATTAAATTTCAATTTTCATTAATTTAATGTAATCAATTCTAGTAAATTAATTTAATAGTTTAATTAAATTATCATTTTGACATTCAATATTATTAAAATAATTCTTCATTTAGGTTTTCACATGCCCCAAATTTCTCAAATCGTCAACATGAAAGTGGTTGGGAAACGCAGGGCTCACCTCTAATCTGACCCCCTAGTTTAATAGTTTAATGAGGACTGAGGAGCCATACGGCCAAAGAGTAAGAAAATGGGTCTTGGAGCTGGAAGGCTTGGGTTCTAATGCTGCTTCCATAACTTAGCTGTGTGATGCTGGGCAAATTATTGAACCTCACTGAGCCTCAGTATCCACACCTGTAAAATAAGAGAGTTCATTAGATGGCCTCCAAAGCCCCTTCTAACACTATGGTTCTACAAACCTGTAATTGCTCAACTGCTTTTAGCTTTAGCTCCATGATTAGCATGAACCATGCTCATTCAAGGAGTCTGGAATAGATAAATAAAAAATTTTTTAAAAAAAGCTTGGAAAACAAGTTATGAAAATTGGAAGCAAAAGAGAAAAAGAGAGTAGGTTAAGGTTAGAGTGAGGGAGGAGTTGTGCGGGAAACTGAGAAAGGTCTATCCCCCCAAAATATAACGGGGAGCTTCAAACCATTTTGCTCAAAAATTAATTTTAAAAAAAATCACCTTTTATCTTCCTTCTTAGAATCAACTGTGTATTGGTTCCAAGGCAGAAGAGCAGTAAGGGCTAGCCAATAGGGGTGAAGTGACTGGCAGGAAGTGGCTGAGATCAGATTTGAACCCAGGACTTTTCTCATCTCTAGACCTGCCATTCTATCCACTGAGCCATCTACCTGTCCCCAAAAATAATTTTTAAAAGACATGACTGGGCAATGAGGAGGACAGGGAGCTTATCTGATTTAAAGGCTCATAAAATCTAGTGGGGGTGCCCTGCAACCAGGCTTGAAAGCCAATTGCTAATTTTAAGTGAGAGCATTTATGCCTCGGAAATTGGCAAATGCTACAAATCAAGGCTTAATTTATTGTTTTGTTGACTGTCTAGACTTAAGGAAATCATGGAGAAAATTGTTAATAATGCAGATTCAACTTAAAAGAATGATTTCATTTTATTTTTTTCAGAGCAAATTGTTAAATAATTACCCGCACACTAGTAGATCTCAGAGACCACTTAGTCAGAGACCACATTATAGAAATGAGGAAATTGAGGGATGCCTATGTGGCTCAGTGAGTAGAGAGTGCCTGGGTTCAAACCTGACCTCAGACAGTTCCCAGCTGTGTGACCCTGGGCAAGTCACTTAACTTCTATTGCTTAACTCTTCCCACCCTTCTGCCTTGGAACTAATATTTAGTACTAATTCTAAGACAGAAGGTAAGGGTTTAAAAAAAACTAAAGTAAAAGAACCATCCCAAGGTCTTTCTGATAGAGTAGCAGAGGTGGAACTTGGATCTAGGTCTCCAGTTTCATTTAATATACTATCCACTGGAACAGATCACAAGCTTTTGGGGTTGACTAGTTGTATTAAACTGAAGATCCATTAAGGCATTTATTAAGTGCTTACCGTATTGGAAGACACTGTGTTTAGTCCTGGGGATACAAAGTGAAAATGGAAAAAAAAGTATCAGACATCAAAGAACTAACATTCTCCTGGGATACATTTTTTATGGGGTGTGTGTGATAATCTGGGGAGGAAAAAACATTAATCTGTAGGGGCATCAAAAAGACTTCACAAAAGGAGTGGCATATGAAGGACATCTAGCTGGTACAATGGGCTGAGAGCCAGGCCTGGAGATGGGAGATCCTGGGTTCAAATCTGGCCTCAGACATTTCCTAGCTGTGTGACCCTGGGCAAGTCACTTAACCCCCATTGCCTAACCCTTACTTCTCTTCCACCTTGGAACCAATACTAGTACTGATTCTAAGGAAGAAGGTAAGGGTATAAAAACAAAACAAAACAGTGGCACATTGCACTGAATCTTGGAGGGATCTTAAGAAATATGGTTAAGAAAGGAATATATTCTAGTAAACTGGTACAGTTTATGAAAACTCATGGGGTTGAGGTATGCAAAATTCTGTTTGAAGAATGTCATTTAGGTCAGTATTTCTGGAGTACAGACTGAATAAAGGTGAATAATGTGCAAAAAACCTGAAAAGAAATTAAAGGGAGGTCCTTAAGGGCCTTAAATGCCAAGCACAAGAATACGTATTTTATTCAGAGGCAATCAGGAGCCCCTGAAGGTTCTTGAGCAGAGAGATGATGCTGCCAGACTTGAACTTTAGGAAAATGAATGTGGGCAGCTTTGTGAAGAGTGTGTTGGAGAAGGGCAGGGAGGACTGGAAAGTCGCTGCTTTTAGATACTGATTTATTAGTCAATAAATATTTATTAAGCACCTACTATGGGGCAGTTAGCTGGTTCAGTAGAGAACCATGCTTGGGGATGAAAGGTCCTGAGTTCAACTCTGATCTCAGACAGTTCTTAGCTTTGTGACCCTGGGCAAGTCACTTAACCCATTGTGCAGCTCTCACTGCTCTTCTGCCTTAGAAAAAAGACAAGAAGGTAAGGTTAAAAAAAAAAAAAAGCTGTGTGATACACAGAGGTACTAAATATGAGAGACAGAGAGAAAAAGAAAAGGCAGTCCCTGCCCTCAAGGAGCTCACAATCAATTGGGGAAGAAAACATGCAAATTGCTATGTGACAAACAAGAGAGAGATTCTATTGGAGACAATCTGCAGAGGGAAGGCTCTAGCATTAAGGAGGATCAGGAAAGACTTCTCAGAGAAGGTGAGATTTTAGCTGGGACTTAAAAGAAGCCAGGAGGTAGAGATGAGGACGGAGAGTGTTCCAGGCTTGGGGATCAGCCAGTGAAAATGTCCAGAGTCTGGAGATGGAATGTCTTATTCTAAGAACAGCAAGGAAGCCAGAGTCACTGAATTGCAGAGTATGGGGTTGGGGCATATTTCAGATCTGCGGAGGCTGGAGATTCCTCCAAATGAGTAGGGCTGGTGATTTTTGAAAAAGGATCGGGCAAGTTCAGCCCCTTCGGGGTCCACTCGTCCAGGATGGCAGCCATAGTCCCACGCTGTCCCGTTGCCCCTTGGGAATCCTGCTGGGACTTTACCTAGGGGGTCACTTCACTGCTCACTCCCCAGATATGCAGTCTGTCTCTGGCAGGCAGGAAGAGACATATTGCATTACGTCCTCAGTGCTATAATTATGAACTCTTCTCTTTCATCTTCCACATACTCCGACAGACGCAAATGCAAAGTGGGTGGGTGCTGGGATGACATGACAAGGACAAGGGATGAGCAATATATTCCTTGTATCATAATATTTTTAATTCTCCCCCAGCCCAAACTACGATGCGGACTGCAAGGTCAGTTAAGTTACTATAAGAGATTTTTAATGAAAACAATTATAAATTTAAAATAACTGTGTTTAAGGCATTTAGCAGTCACTGGGGTCAAGTGATTACAGCAGTTACAAGACCCCTGGGACGTGTTCACACCAAAACAAAGTGAATAAATTACCCCAGCCGGCATGTGTAATCACTAAGTGACCACAGGGGTCATCCAGAGTGGAACCCTGAAGACTTTCATGCAAAACCAATAATGAAAATTTATCCGTCAAGGGGAGAGAGGGCCAAGAATTAGCAAGGCAGGTGATAGGTTAGAGAACTATACGGGGCAGAGAAGGCTGGGCTGCTCAGAAAGCTGAGATAATGGGATTCAGAAACCAATGGGGAAAACTGGAATGACTGGTTCCTGGAAACTACTGGCCCAAGGAGGAAAGAAATGAATCGGAGCTGTTCTGCTCTGGCCTGGGGTACAACCAGAGCCAAAATTCTCCTGGAAGGAGGAACAGAGAAACTTCTCTGACTGAGAAACTTAAGCTCAGATTTGGGGGAAAAAATCCAGAGGTGTCAATAACACGCGGTGGTGGATGATGATACGAATAAGGGACAGAAAAAAGGTTTATGGAAGTTCTTTGAAGAAAAGACCCTCGAAAGAGAATAAGCAGTTATGAAGGAAAGAGTACTGTAACTGCCCCTCGAAGCAAGAGAACTGCCCTAGACCCCCTACTCTATCATTAAGAAGTCCTGGAACTTTGGACAAGGCACTTATGCTTTGGATGCCTCAGTTGCCTCATCTCTGTAATGGAAATAATAATTCCTTGAAGTTATAGAGATGGATTGCATGCTATCTTGAGCTGAGTGCCATCCAGTCAAAGTTCTATAATACTATTGTAAAGATCAAAATTAATATACAATAACTATTATATTTTATAAAGTTTATTAATAATAATTTTATCAATAATAACTAAAATTAAAAAGCTAGCTAACCAAGCCGCGGCCACAGGAAAAAGAGGGAGAGAGTCGGAGTTACCCACAACTATATACAAAATGTGACCCTGAAACGTGATGGAGAGATTAAAAGGAATTCTGGGAAATACTTAAAGACTTCTGGGGGATGAAGTCCAAGGGTTCAAGATTTCTGATTTTACACTATGTAATGAAGACTTTCTATATACCTTGTTCAGGAAAAGTTGATAGATAGATAGTAGAACAGAGTAGATAATCCATTTTTCCTTTAAGAAAGAAAATCATGGGCAATTAGTTGCTTCAGTGGATTGAGAACCAGACCTGGAGACAATAAGTCCTGGTTACAAATCTGGTCTTAGATACTTCTTAGCTATATGACCCTGGGCAAGTCACTTAACCCCCATTGCCTTACCCTTACCATTCTTCTGCCTTGGAACCAAAACACAGTATTGACTCTAAGATGGAAGGTGAAGGTTTAAGAAAAAGAAGAAGAAAATCACCTAAGATGAAATGCACCTCAACTCAACAATACCTGGTCCAACTCTATGGCCTTAGGAATTATTATTTCCATTATAGAGATGAGGCAATTAAGGCAGTTAAGTGGCATACTGCATATTGCTGTAGACTGTAGACCAAGCATCAAAAAGATCTGAGTTTAAATCCAACCTTGGCTACTGAGAAATTGTGAAAAAAAGCCACAGCTTCTATCACTCTTATTGCTTTCGGGCCACAGCTAGTCAGTGTTGAAGATGGAACCTGAACCTGACTCCAAATACCATCCTCCATTCACTATATCTTGCTGTCTCGCCAATCAAAGAGAGGCCTTTCTAATTGAAGCAGCCTGTGTCAGGCAGTTGTGTTTTGGGGGCTCGTTCTGTTTTTTAGCTATTTGAATACCCAGGATTTAGCTTAGGTATTTTCACGTGCTTTGCTTAAATCAACATCTAAACTGAGTAAACCTTTAAGTAATTTTTCCTTGCATGAAGGGCCCACATTTAGACAGAAATCAGACTTTGGAATTCGCTTTAACAAGCGCTGGTTATTCAAAACAGACTATAAATAATAATAGAGCAACTAAACGATAAAAAAGTAGCTCTTATGTGGATGAGGGCAAACAGATAACCTAATCCTGGGTTTATTTTTACAGGCAAGAAAGGAAAGCTCTCTGGGTTCATATGTAGGAAGGCTTGATCAGTTCTGCCCTAATAATGAACACTTCATAAGGAATTCAGTTCAGTCTGATCATATTAAGTATCTACTGTGTACCAGGCATCATGCTGAGCGATGGGGCACTAAAGAAGGAAAAAAGACCTTTCGTAAACAATTTAAGGCAAAAATAAAAGCTACAAAGTAGCTAGAATGAAAGATTGCAAAACCTAAATTAGCAAAACAACTCTGAAAAACCCTGGCTTTTCCAATAGTTTTATGACATAGGGAGAAGTGAATATGTTCTTTGGGGATTAAATGCAAATCACTATGTATTAGAAGATTCTAGGGTGTTCTAGAGAGGACTCTAATATTGGGTGGAAACCTCTAATTTCAGTCTAATCCAACAAGAATTTATATTATTATTTTTTAAAAACCCTCACCTTCCATCTTAGAATCAATACTAGGTATCGGTTCTAAGACAGAAGAGCAGTAATGGCTAGGCAATGGGAGTGTGGGTGGGGTGGTAAAAGAGACTTGTCCAGGGTCACACAGCTAAGAAGTGTCTAAGGCCAGATTTGAGCCTAGGCTCTCCCATTCCTAGACCTGACTCTCAATCCACTGAGCCATCTAGCCTCTCCCCAAAAAGCATTTAAGCGTAAGACACAGAATTGGGCAATAGGAATACAAAACAAAATGAAAAACTAGTCCTTGTCCTCAGGGTGCTTACATTCAATAAATCACTCGAATGGAATTCATTAGAATATAGGACATTGTCGAACAAATCTGGGAAAGCATTTGAGCTTTTTCATTACGAGATCCTTAAAAAAGCTAAACAAACATATAAGAATTTAGACATCTGGAATATTTTTCTTTAAAATAGTCATCACAGGAGTCCAAACACTTATTCTCGGGGTGCTGCCACTCCTCAAAACACATCTGGAATTCCATCTGGGGCTGTCATCAGGGCAAGTTTATGAGCCACACAAGAAAACCAGCCTCTGTACTTCAGAACTATTCCTCTCTAGTGCATCCAAAATAGATTTACCCAGCTTGATCTTTCACCTAATTCATCAGACATGGCTGTAACTGACTTTTGAAATTATACCTACTCTTAAAGAAAGAGTTCTTAACCAGAAGTCCATGAATTTAACCATTGATTTAGATAACTGCATTTCAAACAAAATTGGTTTTCTCTGCAATGCTCCTTATTTTAATTTATTAATTTGAAAACAATATTGTGAGAAGACTTTACCAGACTGCCAAAGATATGTACGACACCAAAAAGGTTAAGGAGCCTTACCTGAAGGAGTAGATTTTCTACTATGGAGGATATTCAAAAGAATCTGTTAAAGGTCCTTAAGGAAGCTCTGAGTACAGAGCCCAAAACAGTTTTGAAGGAATGGAAAAACCACTGGGAATTGGTAGGACATCTCTATGTGTTTACTCTCTCAAGTAGAATGCAAACTCCTTTAGGCAAGAGGCTGTTTTGTTCCCAAGACCTAGTAGGTTCCATTCAACTCAACAAGCATTTATGAGGGTATTTATTATATGCATGGCACAGTGGATAGAGTGCTGGGCTCAGAATTACAAAGACTTGAGTTCAAATCCAGCCTTGGGAACTTCTTTGCTATATTCCCTTGTTCAATGATTAGAAAAGGAAATGGCAAAACACTCTGGTATCTTTGCCAAGAAAACCTCATAGACAGAGGTCCAAGGAGTCATAAAGAGTCAGATATGATTGGACTTAACAATGACAAATTATAAGCTAATAGTCAACTTGGAATAATTGATGGAGAGCTGATCCTGCAACTAGGAAGACAGTCTCACCACTGGCATATATTAGCTGTGAGACGGGACAAAACATTTAGCCTCTCAAAACCTTTAAGGAACTCTCTGAAGTGTGACCCTGGGCAAGTCACTTAAGCCCCATTACCTAGCCCTTACCATTCTTCTGCCTTGGAACCAATACATAGTATTGATTCTAAGAGAGAAGGTAAGAGTTTTTAAAAAAAAGAAGCAGCTCTCTAAGACTAGAAGTTAAGGACAAGTTATTTGTTTGCTTTGGGATTCTACACAGGGAATTCCTAACAAGGATGAAATTTACATGTCAGAGCCAAGAGAAAAATACCAAAAACTTAATAAATGTCCATTAAATTGAACTGACTTTCCCCCTGTTGAGGTCAGCAGTGAATGGGAATAATACTAATTGGGCTGTTTAAAGGCTAATACTTAAATCCATGCTTTGCTACATAATCCCTGTATGACCTTGGACAAGTCACTTAATGATTCCCTTGGATTCAGTTTCCTGATCTGTCAAATGAAAGGTTTGGACTGCATGGCCAATAATCCCTTCCTACTCTAAGATGATTACATTCTTTGATGGATATGCAATCTCAGAATTGTGCAAACTTCCCCCATGAGTAACCCCTCCATCAGTACTGAGTGCAGCCCTTTCATCTTTCTTATCCTTATTCCTATTAGTGAAATAGAGAGATGTCTATTAATGTCTAATAAATATGTTTGTCAAAAACAAAACTAATCACTTGATTTCATGGGTTCACTGTTGATAGCTTGTCCACAAATGGAGCAAGACTTTTGAGGTTCTGGAAGGATTTGATAGTCATAAACCCTAAAGTGCTCATTGATTTTACTTATCTAATTCATTTAATTCATTAATTTATTAATTTATTTAAAATATATATACAATGAATTAAACTCTACCCAAGAGATCAAAGATAGAGGAAAATGTTCTGCATGTACAAAAATTGTCTCTAGTAACCCCTTTTGTGGTGACATAGAACTGGAAATTAAGGAAATAGCCATTAACTAAGAAATGACCACGTAAATTATGATAAATGAACATGTGGGAATACTATCATGCCACAAGAAACAAAGAAGATGGCGTCCAATAAACCTGGGAAATCTGTAGGAACTGACATAAAGTCAAGTGTGCTGAATCAGGAGAATAATTTATACTATAACATCAGTGCTCTAAAGGCAAACGACTTAGATAGATGAAGGAATTTTGATCAATGACAATGAGGAAGCATGACACCTACCTCCTGATAGAGATGATGGATTAAATGTGCAGAATCAGATTTTTGACATGGTTAAATGAGAAATTATTTTCCTTGATTATACATACATGTTTGTTACTAAGACTTTGTGCTTATTTATCTTTTTTTTTCAATGAGTACAGAGGGAATTGTGGGAGAGAAATCAATTCTTGCTAATTGAAAAAAATTAATTTAAAATTTTAAAAAAGTGATTTGACCCAATTATTCTGGAAAGCAATTTGAAATTGTGCTAAGAAAGTGACTAAATCTTCTTATCATTTGACTCAGAGAGCCTCCTGCTTGGTATATATTCAAAGGAAATCAAAAATAGAAATAAAGGCCCCCTAGACATCAAAATATTCATAGCAAAAAAAAGTTGTTTGTAGTAGCTGAGAAATGGAAACCAAGTAGATATTTAAGAGTTAGGAAATGGATTACCAAATAGTAGTAAATGCATATAATAAAATATAATAAGAAACAAAGATGAAGAAGCATATAAAGAGAAGCATGAAAAGACTTATATGACCTTAGGTCGACTAAAATAAGGAGATCTAACAATACACAATTTGATCAGATCACTGTAAACAACATAACACAATACATACAAAGACCTAGGATGGCTGGAGATTGGAAGTCCTGAGTTCAAATGTGACCTCAGATACTTCCTAGCTGTGTCACCCTAGGCAAGTCACTTAACCCCTCGCCTAACCCTTACTACTCCTGCCTTAGACCAATATACAGTACTGATTCTAAGACAACAAGTGAGGGTTTTTTTTTATTTTAATGACCAAGTTTGGTTCCAAAGAAAAGCTATATAACTATGCACCCTTCTTTGTAGAGATGGGTGACCACAGGTGTGGAACACTGTACACAATGCCTATTTTGGTTGATATATTAGTTGATTCCGCTCAATTATCTTCCTTCCTTCCTTCCTTCTTTTTCCTCTTCTTTTCTTCCTTCCTTCCTTCCTTCC
>NC_058135.1:254061310-254062421 GCF_016433145.1 Gracilinanus agilis
TTTCTTTCTTTCTTTCTTTCTTTCTTCCTTCCTTATTTCCTTTTTTTCTTCTTTTTTACAAGGGATGAATTGCTGGTTTGGGAATGTTGAACAGATATATTTGGTTTACAAAAAAGAGATAGCGTATTAGTAGACCCCATCTGGAGTGCCACAATCAGTTCCTGAGTCCTGCATTTTAGAAGACATGCCGATAAGCTAGCCAGCACCCAAAGGAGGGTGACAAGAAAGGTCTGGGATTCCGAAGCCTCACAATATGAGGACTGACTGACTGAAGAAACAGGGAATGTTTAGTCTGGAGAAGGGTTAGTGGGGGACTTCAGCCCTAATTTCAAGCATTTGACAGACTGTCATATCAAAGAAAGACTGGACTTATTTTCTTTAGAATAGGGGTGGGGAGTTACAGAGAAAGGACTAAGACCAGTAGAAGTCGCAAAAAGGCAAATTTGAGTTTGAAGGAAGGAAAAAAAATTTCCCAAAGAAGAATAGGCTACACTAAGGGGCAGTAAGCCTCTCATCTCAGATGAATTTCAAGTGCCTGGCACTTAGTAAGCATTTAATAAATGTCTTTTCATTCATTCAAGTGGAGGCTACCTAGCCACTCATCAGAGAGTAATCTTCTACTCATTATAGATTAGACTAGATAACCTTTGAGGTTCCTTCCAAGCCCCAAAGTCCTGAACACTTAGGATTCCCTGACACTCTGTTCTAATTCTTCCTTCTAGAATCATGGAGAAACTGAGGCCTGGAACTAGCTGTGTGACTCACTTAGAGCCCAGACTAGAAGAGCAGAGATTAGAAGCCATTGTCCTTGGCGCTGGTGCTGTGATGAAAGCCATTTTCAACTTTCCAGACGGCTAGATAAACTGTTCACAGAGAAAGCAGACCACCCGAGAACCCAAGCTTTCTAATTATACAACAGAAAACAGAAATAAACCCTTCCCCGGGTGGTTCTGTACAATGCAGGGACATCATTTACAACAGACAGCTGAATGTAACAATGCCCCTGATGGGGAAAAAAATAAAGAGGAAACAGTGAAAACCTACCAAACACACACATTTCTCTCTCTCTCTCTCTCTCTCTCTCTCTCTCTCTCTCTCTCTCTCTCTCTCT
>NC_058135.1:254077413-254108971 GCF_016433145.1 Gracilinanus agilis
GAGGGGAGAGGGAGAGAGAGAGAGGAGGGGAGAGGGAGAAAGAGAGAAAGAGAGAGAGGAGGGGAAAGGGAGAGGGAGAGAGAGAGAGGAGGGGAGAGGGAGAGAGAGAGAGGGAAAAAGAGGGAAAGGGAGAGGGAGAAGGAAAGAGGGGGGAGGAGAAAAATATAGTGGAAAAGATGCTGGCTTTGAAGTCAAAGGACCTGGTTTCAAATCCTATAAAATGAGATGACTGAGCTAAATGGTCTTTCTTCCCTTTCAGTTCAGAAACCAGGACACTATGAAGTCAGCTGCCACTTCTTATGGAAAGTGTTTCCTGATCCCTTTAGCTAATATTCCCATCTCCTTCTTCAAACTGTCCTACACGTACTTAACTATGTACTATGTATCATTTGCCTTCCCCTCTCAATCCCTTAGAATATAATTCCTACCTTGACTATACATACTGGTTTCCATGTTGTCTTTGTATTCCTAGCATCCAGTGTGATGCCTTACATGTGAGCTGGCACTTAATAAATGCTTATTGAATCATCCCCGTGCATCTTCCTTAGACCTCTGCATCTCTTCTTCATAGAGAGAGTAAAGGTCATCCCATTTAGAGCAGAATAGGGCCTTTGGAGATCATCTAGGCTACGGTTCTCATTTTTCCAAAAACACATTTCTGTTGTCTGTTCAACCTCTAAACCTACTACAAAGCTGGCACTGGGAAAAGCCTCCAGGACCCGGAATCACAGAGCATCATAAACCGTGAGAGCTGAAAGTAGCCTAAAAGGATCATCGAGAGAAGGAGTTCTTAGCCTTTGAGGCATCATGGAGTCCTTTGGTGGTCTGGCAAAGCCTCCGGGTCCCCCTTCACAGAGCAATGTTTTAAAATGATTGAAGCAAATGCTAAATCCCCATTAAAGATTAGTGAGAACACAGATATAATTTCTTTTTCACATCCAAGTTTTCTCATGCAGAACCTCTGAAATCTATCCATAGAAGCTCTGTGGGTGGATGAACCCCAAGTTAAGACCCCCCTATCTAGTCCATCACCACTGATTGTCCACAGATAAGGAAACTGAGGCTCGAAGTCACTCCACTAAAAAAAGTTATCAGAGCCAGGAAGTGAACCCACATCCTCTAACTCCAAATCCTTAACCTCATTCAAATGATCACAAATTCCGCATCAGTGAGAATTGAATTGGTGGGATTTTAGTCTAACAGAATGGAAGCTGCAAAGTAGGGCATATTTTCTGCAAGCAAAAACGTTGCCACGGGCCCATTAAGCACAGTAAACCAAAAATTAAGCATGACTGCGCGCCTTAATAAAAATGTTTTAAGAAAGGAAGATCATTTCCTCCTCTGACGAGAATGCTGAGCTAGTTAAATGCCGCTAGTTTAGACTGGGGAGTCCAGAACAGTGAGAGCGCTAACATACGGCGAGTAAGCATAAAAGACCCATATGTATAAAAATATTCACATTTGTCGCGAGAGAACTGCGGCACCTTCTTTTAACTGATGGACTGAAATATCAACACTATTCCATTTCCAACTAATTACGGCTAACAAAGCCCACTGCACTGGGTCTTTGCCTTCCATTTTTTCAGAGTACAAAGTGCAGCGCTGACATTCAATGAATATTAAGTGGTAACAATTTAATTCTTGGAGCGCTGCAACCAATATGAATTCACGAGCCCCACTTAGCTCCTGTCTACGGGATTTTCAGGGAGCACAATGTAAGCGTACCTGGCCCGGGAGCCATCGAAGCCTCTGAGAGGACTCTTTGCTGGTCCTAAATTACAGACCAGAGTCACGACGTTTCAGGAGGGATTCTTGTATTTCTCCCCAATGTGTCAAGCACGTTAATTAGCTCAAGTTTCTCTATATGATGGTGCATTCATGCAAAGGTACTCCTCAACACCGATTCCTTCACATTCGTTCTTTCGTATGAATTTAATCATAAGAATGAAAATCGCCAGCATCTATATAAGCATCTTAAGGCTTGCCAAGCACTTTATCTTATTTGATCCCTCATGGTTTATTTTTTATTCCCATTTTATAAGGGAAGGAGCTAAGCCTGAGAAAAGGTTAAATGATTCGCCCGAGGTTATACAACTGGTATCTAAGGCAAGACTTGAACTCTGGTCTTTCTGATCCCCAGTCTAGAATTCTCTTTGCTACAAAATCTAGCTGCCTCAGTGAATATTTCTGAGTGTCGATTATCGAAATTACACAGAAGTATAAGGTGTATGTACATATCATTTCTGCCTTAGCTACAGAGATAAGTCAAATAGATGGAAAATCTGAGTAACGACACAATTAATAATGTGAAATAACATCATTGGGAGGCAATATATAGTGGATAAGAAGACTGGATTTATTTTTTATTTTTTTTAGAAGACTGGATTTAGAGTAAGAACATCTGGGTTCAAATATGAGCACTGCTCCCAGTATGAACTTGAGGACGTAATTCCATCTCTCTGAAACTCAGTTCATTCATCTGAAAAATGGCAGGCAATAGCTAGATGGCTCAGTGGATTGAGAGCCAGGTCTAGAGTTGGGAGGTCCTGGTTCAAATCTAGCCTCAGACATTTCCTAGCTGTGTCCTTGGGTAAGTCACTTAACCCCCATCACCTAGCCCTTACCAGTCTTCTGCCTTGGAATCAATACTTAGGATTCGATTCCAAGACAAAGGTAAGGATCTTTTTCTTTAAAAGAAAACACTTAAGGTCTAAGGGTTCTGAATTTAGATAAGCAGAATGAAAAAATAAAATAAAATAATCATACACACAAAGAAAATTCTTACCAAAGAGCATCTAATTCACTTATTCTTCTTTTCTAAGTACCATATTTTCAAAAGTGAATACCTACAAAGCAGCAACGACTAAACATTTTTGTATTCAGCACAACAGTGAGATATCACAGTGAAGAGAATGAAAAATTTAGAATTTGGAAGACCTGAGTTCAAATCCTGCCTTTCACACTTCCTAGCTCTCTGACTTGGCAAGTTATTTCACCAGGGGCAAAAATAGTAATTATCTTTCAAGTACTACTTAAATGCTTACTATTATTATTTTTGTTATTATTATTAATTAGCATTAATTAAGTAATTAACAGGCACCATGCTAAGGCATGAGAGATGCAAATACAAAAAAAAAAAAAAAGAATGCAGCAATTTCTAATCTCAAGATTCTTAAAGTTGAATGGAAAAGTCAAGCAATATCTACAAAATAGAGGGTAGAGATAGCTAGAAGATTCAAAGAGATGATAATGGGAACTAGAAAGAGATAATAAAGATAGCTAGAAAGAATAGAGAGATGATGGAGATAACCAGAAGGATAATGAGAAAGACAATAGAGATAGGTAGGAAAGGAGGATAGAGAAAGATGATAGAGAAAGTTANTAGAGAAAGTTAGATAGAGATGATAAAGATAACCAGAGGGATAATGAAAAAGACAATAGAGATAGGTAGGAAAGGAGGATAGAGAAAGATGGTAGAGAAAGTTAGATAGAGATAATAAAGATAACCAGAGGGATAATGAAAAAGACAATAGAGATAGGTAGGAAAGGAGGATAGAGAAAGATCATAGAGAAAGTTAGTAGATAGAGAAAGGATAAAGATAGCAAGAAAGATAATGAGAAAGATAATAGAGATAGCTAGGAAAGGAGGATAGAGAAAGCTAGCAGATAGAGAGGTGATAAATATAACTAGGAGATACTGATAGAGATAACTAGAAAAAGATGATAGAGATAACTAGAGAGGAGAGAGATGATAAAAATAACTAAAATAATGAGAGATGATAGAGATGGCTAGAAAGAGATCGAGATGGTGGAGGCAGTCAGAGATAGAGATGAAAGATTAGATTGATAGAGATGGTAGAAATAGAACTAGAAAGAGATAATGATAGATATGCTAGAGGTAATTAGAGATGATAGATTAGATAGATAGTTGGTGGATACCTCAGAAAGAGGTAATGACTGCTAGAGATAGGCAGAAAGAGATTATTTATCAGTATATGTGCACACACTTTTATGCATACATAGAAAAAATACATTTAAAGAGAACAAATACATATAAATACAAAACAGTTTGGGAGGGAGAACCAGGAAAGGCTTGGCTGTTTTTCTAAGGGACTCCAGAAGCTCCTCCAGCATAACTCCTTCAGTTTATGACATGAGTACACTATGACCCATGGATGACAAGCAGGTTGCCCAAGATCCCCCAGGTGATCAGAGCCAGAGGTGGGATTCTGATCTTTCGTGGTTACACACTATTTTCCTCCAAAAGAATCTAAGCTTCTTGAAAGCAAAGGCACACCACGTTCTTGGCCACATAGTAGATGCTTAAGAAATACTCTCTGAATTGAATTCAGTGAGATAGTTTCGGGTACTCATTCTTTTATGCTGTCTCTTCCCTTGCCCTCTCTTCTCCCCTCCTTGGCATAGCTCCCTATGGACACCCATGTTCCATGTAACCACAAGCGGTCTGTACCTCTCACAGGACAGCAAAACACTGGGGTGAGTGGGTTTTCCTTCCCTCCCTTTCCTTAAGAGTAGAGGAAAGGCAAGCACGGTGATAGTGCCTTGTCCAGTGCTTTGACTGACTGACTAATGCCTCTTCTCGAGATACTCATTCAGGTAAGTGGTAGAACCTAGCTTCCAGCTTCGTTTCAGAGAGCTACTTCTGAATATGACTTTTAAAAAATCATTGTCAATGTTTTAAATGGCACAAAATTCCATTCTCTGAGGCACGTGGCTATCTTACAGGGATGACTGTAAACAATAAGCTTTGCAAACCTACTAGCTATTTATAATTATGAGTTATTACTTATTTTGTTCTAAATCACATCCCTGATTTCAATGGAGGTGTTCAAAGTCCTCTAATGGGTCTGAATTGCCAGGGGACACAATTTTCAAACCCACTAAAGAGCATAAAGATGCTCTCTCTTGGTTCTGCAATCAAGGTAGGTTTTGTTCCATTTTGTTGCGATCTAAATTTATTAGTAGAAAATATCCTGAGGACCCTGTAAAAGTACAAGATGTGCCCCATGTACAACAACCAATAGGTACTAAAGGCAGAATTCAAATTCAAGTCTTTTTTAGTGCACAGAATCTGGTCATCTATCTACTGTGTTATGTTGCTTCTCAAAAGGTTCACAGCTGGGGCAGCCACTGGGGTGGCTCAGAAGATAAGAACCAGAGCTGAAGATGAGAGGTCCTGGGTTCAAATCTGATCCTAGATATATCCTACCTGTGTGACTCTGGTCAAGTCATTTAACCCCAACTGTCCAGCCCTTGCCATTCTTCTGACATGGAACCAATTTACAGTATTAATTCTAAGACAAAAGGAAGGATTTAAAAACAAAACAAAACACAAAAGGCTCCATAGGATCACAGATTTAGAGCTAATAGAAACCCTATAGGTCATCAAGTGCAACCTTTAAATTTTACAGATGAGGAAACTGAGGGTCTGGAAGTTAAAGTGATTTAGGAGTTACAGAATTATAGATTTTGAGTTTGAAGAGACCTTAGAAGCTATCTAGTCCAATCTCCATTTTTTTCCCCTTCCAATAAACCACCATGAGATGGAGAATAATTAATCGATTTAACTAAGACCAAACAGGTAGTAAATGTCAAAGTCAGGATTCTACCCAAGGCCCTCTAACTCCAAATCAAGCAGTCTTGATACACCGCCCTCCTTCCTACCCGACCCTCACTCCCTGCCCCATGCCTCAAAATGAGTCTTCAGAGGCTAGTTTTAAAGGAGAGGGTGAATGCCCCTTAGAGTGCATTTTTGAGATAACTTAAGCTCTCCTACCGCCCCCCACTACCCCATCAAAATAATCTCATGTGTGAGGGCCTTTAAACCACAGCAACATTCCTGTTTGCGAAACACAAACGTGCTCTGGTCTTTACAAAAACCAGACCAGGGGGTGAGAGGTGACTGAAATCAGGGCACTCGGCGAAGGAGAGAGGACTGATTTTTCTCCCATTCTCCTGTGGCTGGAGAAACTTTTAATTAACCTTTAACACGGTCATCATCTTGGTTTACATCCTAATCCACTAACTTTCTTTTGGGCTTGTTTTTAAGAATAAAACTGATTTAAAAGAGGACACCATCTCTGTTAAAGTATGAGGGTATGCGGGTACATGTGATGTGTGTAGGGTACTTGGAAGAACACATGGGAAGGGAGGGTTGTTAAACCTGGAACCAGGAGAGTCTCTGAATTTTTGGCCAACAGGAAATGGAGAATCCAAGATGGTAACCCCAACAGATGGCCCAGTTTGACGGGGTGCCTTCTCACTAAGTGGGTAAAGACTCTGGAATTTGAGAAGTAATTCTCTGACATACTGTTGAAGGTTAAGGAGACTTTAGAACACTTGGATTACTATAGACTCTGGCTCAGCTCTTTGGAGTCTCCATGATTCCTATAGAAAAGGAAGAGGTGGGAGAAGGGCTGGGGAAGAGCCTAAGGCAATGTAAGATCCTTATGCCAGGGAAGAAAGAATCCTGTTTCTCCTGGAACCTCCTTGTGTTGCACAGGCAACATGATGTCAGAAGCAAGATTCAAATCCTTCTTGATACTGAGGCCAGTCATCTAGCCATTGTGTGATGCTACTTCTTAAGATGTTCAAAGGATCATAGATATAGAGTTGAAAGAGACCCTAGCGGTCATCTAGTTGAACTTTAAATTTTACAGGTGAGGAAACTGAGGCATTGGGAGTTAAAAGTGACTTGGGAGGGAGGCAGCTTAGTCAGTGGATTGAGAACCAGAATTAGAGTCAAGGGGTCCTGGGTTCTAATCTAATCTCAGATACTTCCTAGCTGTGGGCAAGCCACTTAACTCCCATTGCCTAGCCGTTGTTGCTCTTCTGCCTTGGAACCAATGCAAAGTATTGATTCTAAGATGGAAGGTAAGGGTTTACAAAATTACAACAAAAAATCATATATATGTGTATGTATACAAATACACTACACACACACACACACACACACACACACACACACACACACACACATAGTGACTTAGAAATTATAAGATTATAGGATCTAACTTGGAGGCAGAGCCAAGATGGCGGAATACAAGCAAGGAAACTCAAAACCACCTTTCCAACCAATCTTGAAATATTGCCACAAAGCGAATACAAGAGTGAAAAAACCATCAAGGAGACAGAGAGTGACAACTTTTAAGAAAAGAAAAACCTAAAAGATAGGCAGAGAACATCTGGAGCACTGGGGTGAGAGGGGAACACAGAAATGATAAGATTTAGAGGCAGGTGTGGATCACAGTCATGGGGAAGAGTCCAATAGCTTTCTCATATTTCTGTTTAGAACAAAACAAGATGGCATCCTTCCTTTGTAGAATCTGAACCCTGAAGCTAAAGAGCTGAGAAGGGGGGCTAACACATTTTCAGAAAAGGCTGCCAAGATGCTGATTCCTTTTCTCCTGAGGGCAGGTTGAAAAGGAAGGTAAAAAATAATCTGTGCCAAGCAAGGAGTCACTTTTCAAGAGCATCGTCAATCCTTTTGTTACATTTCAACAGTGAGAGATTCATTTATGTCAACAAGTTTTCTAAAGTAACTATAAGAATCTAGGGAGCATAGAGGACCAGATCTGGAGACAGGAGGACCTGGGTTCAAATCAGGTCTCAGCACTTTCCTTCTTGTGTGACCCTGGGAAAGTCACTTAAACCCAATTGCCTAGCTTTGGCTGCTCTTCTATTTTAATGCTAATATTGGAGGAAAGCATTTAAAAAATAAAAAATAGAAATAAAAAACTATTCCCATGGTGAAACAGATTTATATTAGTCATTTACATTTTGGAATGAATTACTTCTATAACAAATAGATACATGGAATTGTAGATCTGGAAGGAACTTTGTAAGTCTTTGCCTTTAGGTCTAATGTCTTCATTTCACACACAGAAGAAACAGAGGACTGCAGAAGATAGAAGATTTGATCAAATTCACATAGATAATTCCCATCACAAGTGGAATTTGAACTCAGAGGAAGGAACTTCCTAAGTCTTTGCCTTTAGGTCTAATGTCTTCATTTCACACACAGAAGAAATGGAGGACTGGGGAAGATAGAAGATCTGACCAAATTCACATAGATAATTCCCAACAGAAGTGGAATTTGAACTCAGAACCTTGGACTCCCAGAAACCAGCACTCTTATAAGACTGTGCGTATCTTGAGGGAAGGGACTGTTTTGTTTCTTGGTAGCTGGATTTTTTGTTTGTTTGTTTGATTTTCTTTTCTTCCTATCACTAGAGACTAGCATAATGCTTGGCAAACAGTAAGGTTTACATTATTGTAAATTGTGATTAATTATTAATTAAATTAATGTAAAAATATTAATACTTGTTAACCTGATTTGAGTTTCCGAGGAGCCTAAGAGAGTATTAGTTTAGTTCTCTGCCTCTCCAGAACCCACATGCACCCATTCTTGGCTGAGGTCATTTTCTGCTGAAAAATATGGGACTTCTGGCTGCAGAGGAAGGGAGACAAGGAGGTATAATTTTGGAATAGGGGGCATATCAGAGAGGCACATCCCTGGCGGGGGAAAGAAGGCAATCAATGGGTGCCAAGAGCCTTGTGGTAACAGTCAGGAGACTCTAGAAGGGCAGTCAGAAAGAAGGGGGGAAAAAGAGTGAATGGAAGGGAAATGAGAAGAAGTCAAAGCCAAACTGGGTCTATTTGGCCATTTTCTGCCTGGGGTACTGGTGGTACCTTGAGTTGACTTGGAAGATGAATCTTTAATAAATATTTGGGCAGAATGTCGGCAAGGAGAAGCACACCCCCTGGAACTTGCAGCCCAGAAAATATAAGCTCTTCTGTTCTCCTGCCTTCTACACACGAGCAGCGGCCAGAGTTAAGTACATACCTCGACTAAGTCTTCTCAATGATCTCACTCTTAACCTAAAGGCATAACCCTCCTCCTGGGATAGGATGCTATTCAATCTCCGGAAAGCTTGGGGCTGGCTGGCTCGTGATTAGAGCCTGCAAATCATGTGAATCTGTGAATAGCCCTGCTATGCTTTCTCTGTTAAATCTCCTTTCACAGGGGACCCAGCCCAGCTTTCTTGACTTGTTCTATGTTAACCCATCTCCTAATGGGAAAGCCCCAAGTCCCCATTTCCACCTGCTAAAGTTAATGACATTGTTCTCAATCTGTTCTCTGGCTCTCTCTGGCTTGACCCCATAGATTTGGAGGGCATTTGATTCTTTCCAGAGAGCTGTAATGTTAATTAATCACCCACAGCAGCCTTCGAAGGTAGATAGGAAGAAAGCTGGGCACCACAGTGGATAGATCACTGGGTCTGGAGTCAGGAAGACGAGTCTTTCCGAATTCAAATCTGGTCTCAGATACTTACTGGCTGTGTGACCTTGGGCAAGTCACATAACCCTGTTTGCCTCCAAATCCTCATCCGTCAAATGAGCAGGAGAAGGAAATGGCAAACCACCCCGGTATCTTTGCCAAGATAACCCCAAATGGGGTCAATCAAACATGACTGAAAAAGACCAGACACACAACATACAAGGGAGACGGTGTTAGTCCCATCTGATGGAAAAAGAGGCTGAGACCCAGAAAAGATTAACCAACCAGCAGCAATGACTTTGGATTGCAACCTGGGATGAGAGTGTGGTACAATGGAAGAGAATTGGCTCTGGAGCCAGAGGGCTAGGCTTAAATCCCACACACCCATGACACTAGAAGGGCAGTCAGAAAGAAGGGAAAAAAAGAATGAATGGAAGAGAAATTAGAAAGAAGTCAAAGCCAAACTTGAGAAAAATCTGACCTTGGGAAAATCATTAAACCTTCCAGTGCCTCAGTTTATCTATCTGTAAAATGAAAGGCTAGATCTGGAATTATTGACCCTCAGTGCATCAAGGATTCCTTTGTTGGCAGTCAAATGTGGACTCTTTCTCAATATATATTCCAATTCATAAAATAAAATATATAGAATTGCAAATTAAACCAATTATATTGAAATACAGTAATCAAAATATCGGCAGTGAGGTGGCACAATGGACAGTGCTGGACTTGGTGTCAGGAAATCTCATCTTCCCAGGTTCAAATCTGGCCTAAAACACTTACTAGCTATGTGATCCTGGGCAAGCCATTTAACCCTGTTTGCCTCAATTTCCTCCTCTGTAAAATGAACCAAAGAGGGAAATGGCAAAGTACCCCAGGATCTTTGCCAAGAAAACCTCAAATGGGGTCCCAAAGACTAAGACACAATTGGAAAACAATAATCAAAATATATTCTTGGAAAAAACCACAAAAATAAATTCACAAATCCAGCCCCTATAAAATGTTTTTATACTTGGTTTTTCTTTTCTTTCTTTTTTTTTTTTAACTTTTCCCCCCTTCCTATTGGAAAATGCCAAACAACATTTGGACTAATCAAGAAAGTGAGATTTTTTTTGTGTAGTATACAATATCTCACTATGGGTGTTTGGATCAAATTACTAGTTGGGGTGATTGTCTTTTCCTAACTCTTCCACAGATTAGGAAGCTGTCCCCTGGCTGTGGTTCTTCCTCTATAACTCTATTTCTGTTAAATAGGTGTTAGTCAGGGAGGCAATAGGTGGCTCACTGAATTGGGAGCCAGGCTTAAAGACTGGAGGTCCTGGGTTCAAATATGACCTCAGATACTTCCTAGCTGTGTGACCCTAAGTGAATCATTTAAACCCAATTGCTTGGCCCTTATTGCTCTTCTGCCTTACAACCAATATATAGTATTAATTCTAAGATGGAAGGTAAAGGATTCTTTAAAAATTTAAAAATAAAAATAAGAACATGTATCCTCATAGCCAATCAATGGCCAAATCTTGCTAGATCTTCCTTTTGTAATATGCCATTATATGTCCCCTTCTCTCCTTTGATCCTGCTACCACCCTGGTGTAGGGTCTCATCACCTCATGCCTGGCCTGCTACAACAACCTGTTGGTGGTCTTCCTGCCTCAAACCTCTCCCCTCTCCGATCCATTATCCCCTGAGTCGTCAATTTGATTTTCCTTAAATAAAAGTCTCATCATATCACTCTTCTATTCAATAAACTCCAGTGATTCGCTATTACCTCCAGTATCTAATTTATAGTCCCCTATATATGGCTTTCAAAGCCCATTATAACCCACTTCCCTCCTATCTTTCCCATCTTCTCACATCTTATTCTTCTCCCGTACTCTGAGATCCAGTGACACTGGCCCCTTCGAACAGGATGTTCCATCTCCCCATCCTCCAGGGTTTCCCTGTTCCATACCTGAATTCTTGACTTGCTCATCTCTACCTCCTGGCTTTCCACTTCTCCAGGAAGCCTTCCCAGTTCTCCTTCATCTAAGTGCCTTCCTTCTGAGATAACCCCAAACTCATCTTGTATATATTATAATTTGAATGTTGAGTCCCCCATAAGACTGTGAGCTCCTTGAGAACAGAGATTGGGTTGTGGGTTCGTTTTGTGTTTTTCTGTTTGATTGTTGTATCTCCAGTGCCTTACACATAGTAGGTGCTTACTAAATGCAGGTTGACTAGCTGATCAACTTCTAATCACAAGACCTACCATGGCCAAAAAGGAGTTGCTTGGGTGTCATATCATCTAGAATGAAAAGCAAATAGACTCTACCTTTCCTGACCCTCTAGAAACAACATCTTAATTTATGAACCATTATGAGTTTTTTATTTTTCCAAATATATATAATTTATATATCATACGTAATATATAATTATAAATAATTATAAATATAATATATAATAATATATAATTTCCAAATATATATATGTATATGTATATATATATATATATAAAATGACAATCCTCACCAAAAAATTTCTATACCAATGAAATAAGTTAGAATGAGAATAATGGTGGAGACCATGTGAATATCAGAATTCCTGGACGTTGTCCTAGACAACAATCACAAAACTCTTCCCGGCACCAGAACTGTTAGTTTTAGACATTTCTAGGGGAACACAGGTCTTCAGTCAGAGGTTCAAGGTTTAAATACCGCTTCTGACATTTCTATGTCCTTTGGGCAAGTCATTGAATCTCCCTAAACCTTAGTTCCTTCACCTAGACTAAAAGGTCTAAGAAGATCCCTCCCGGCTCTGGGTCTAACATGCCACGACTCTAAGTGATCTTCTAAGACACAGCCATAACCAGGGCAGGGCAAAAGGAGCTTTGTTCCAGGATGCCAAAAACACTTTTTAAGGTTTAGTTCCATCCTCTTGGTGGCCGGTCCCAACTTCCTTCTGGTGTGTTGTCCAACCCAACCCCAACTATTGCCCCAAGAACAAAAAGCATCTCATTAACATCCCTAACCAAGAGAGCTCCATCACATCCCTGCATCCCTCCATTGCATCCATCCATCGCATCCCTGCATCCTTCCATCGTATCCCTGCATCCCTGCATCCCTCCATCGCATCCCTGCATCCATCCATCGCATCCCTGCATCCCTGCATCCGTCCATACACTTCACACCATCAACAGAATACCCCAACCTGACAGGGCACCTTGCTCTTCACATGCCGACAAATGGCCCCTGTGCCCGGTGATGTGTAAACTCCAAATGCCAGTCGTTCTGGTAAACAATTATAGTGATTCCTCCGAGATAAAAGAAAATAACATTTCCCCCATAGTCCTGGCTCCCCTCTATAGATTAAGAAGGAACAAACCTCACCTCCCACCTTTGGAACGCACCTTCCAATGAGACAGAGTGGCGCGGGGATTATTGCCTTCCTTTTAAAACATTCCCCCTTGCGCCCTCCCCCCCAACCCATGCAGTTTATTTCAAGAAAGCACTGTTCCATCACCACTCAACAGCATTTACTGCCAACTGCTCCATAAAAACTACTTTTGAAGTAATGTGTCAGGTTTTATTATATTCCCTTTGAAGAAAAAAGGGGGGGGGGAGGCAGACAACCAAGGGTTATGCTAGAAAGGTAGATTTCTGCTTATTGCTTCTCAAGTTAGAAAAAAAAACCAAATATCAAGGGGTCACTCCATAGCACGATGCACATCCATACTCTATCTCCTGGAGACGATTATTTTAGGGTCTGGCGAGGAATCTGGTGACCAACCCACAGACACGATGTTCAGTTCAGGGTTATTGTTATTCAGTTCATTCATTTTGACTTATTAAACTCCGGTTGCCTGCCAGGTGCCTTTCTAAGGTATGATGAGGGCAGAAAGGTCGCAAGACCCTCCTATTGAGGAGCTCCCAGTCTTAAAGGGGTGGGAGAGGAAGAAACTGGCAAAAAAAAAAATGATGATGATACAAGGGAGATTGTGCTGACAACAAAGAAGTCTTCTCTTCTGGAGCCATGTTGGAAGAGGTGCCCCTGTGCTGGCCAATACCATGAAGAGCGTTGCTTCTGGGTTAATGCTATAGAGACGTGTTAAACAATCTCTATTTGAAAATGCACATTGGCTTTTTCCCCCCAATGCATTGCAAACAAATGTATACGGCATTTGTGCTTTGTGTAGAGATTAAAATTAATATGCGAAAGCTAGGTATTAAATTTTATAAAGTTTTATTAATAATAACTGAAGTAAGAGACCTATAGCTGTTCAGCCTGCTCACCAGAGCAAAAGAGGAAGAGGAAGGAGCTACAGAACTTATAAAACAAATATGTGACTATGCAAAGGTGGAGTCCTAGGAGAGATTAAAGGGAATTTTGGGAAATACTAAGGGATTGCTGGAGGATGAAGTCCAAGGTTCAAAATCTCCTTTTATACATTTGCCAGAAAGGTAGCAGTGAATGGTACAGTAAATAGAGAATTGGTTTTGGAGCCAGGAAGATCTGAGTTCAAGTCCTACCTCTGATACACACTGGCTGCGTGACTCTGGGCAAGTCACTCTCCGTATCCCAAGTAACTCTCTAAGACTATAAATTGCCAAGTAAATGTTAACCTGTGTGTGATTGGAATTTTGTAGCTTTGAACTACATTACCCAGCATCCTTTTCCTCTTTCATCCCTATGTGGTGTACTCACGCTGTATTGATAAAGTTGTGTGTAACCCGCCTTCTCGCTCTCCCCCCCTTCCCACCTCCCACTCTCAGTGGACAGGAACTTCCTTCCACTAAGACTATTCTTTCCATTGCTTCAAGTTATTATTAATAAATCTTATAAAATAACACTTGGAGTATTTGGATATTAATTTTTAATCTTATACCTGCCAGGTGGCTCAGAGAGAGCCAGGCGATCCTGGGTTCTAATCTGGCTTCAGACACTTCCAAGGTGTGGGACCTTGGGCAAGTCACTTAACCACCATTGCCTAGCCCTTATGCTCTTCTGTCTCGGAACTGATATACACTATCGACTCTAATTTGGAAGGAAGGTTTAAAAAAAAGAAAAAGGTATCCCTCACCAGAGATTTTCTATATCAATGAAATCATGTCTATCCCCTTTTATTACCCCCTATATTTATCGGTCAAAATATAGTTGCCTTAAAATTCAAAGGAATAAGGATTCTCAGAAGTGACATTAATGACCAACCATGATATTAATGACCAAACATGACTCCAGAGGATGAATAAAAACAAGTAATGATTTTTTTTCTTAAAAAGAGCAGAGGGAAAGGGAGCCTATAATATAGAATACAGAAGTGCCTACTCTGTGGCATCTAAAATAATATCTCAAAAATAAATAAATAAAAGATTCTCTCATTTAATCTTGAGAGAGGAGAAAAGGAAAAGTATTCCAATCATTAAAGACAGCCTACACAAATTCTATAGGAAGGACGGCAAGAAGACCAGCCTAGCTGGGCCAAAGAGTCAAAGAAGGGAAGCTCAGATCTAGAGCCAGCAGAGAATGTCTCCATCATCTAGTGCAATTACTTCATTTGACAAAAAGAGAAAACTATGTGAATCTAGGGAGCTAAAATGACTTATCCAAGGTCATCCAGGCAGTAATGGCAGAGGGCCATTAGAGGCACTATCACCTATGTCTATCTCTTTTATCTTATTTGTAATCTATCCAATTTATTATCTTTCTATCATCTATTTTCGATCTAGCTTTCTATTATCTATCTCCTATCTGTCTACATGGTTTTGGTTTCTATATGGTTGACATGAAGTAAAAAGAGAAAATGAAAAGGAAAAGTTGAAGTTGACTTTGTCCTCTTTTATCTCAGGGAGCAAGCTGGTGACCACTGGGAGCACGTGCGTCCTTCTCTCTCGGAACCAAAAGAACCTTTTTCTACCTTTGGTATTCTTGGAGACTTGACCAACTCAGTTCCCCACTTCTATTACTAACGCTTCCATTCTCCTGACCCTCTAGGTCCACCCCTGTGAAAGTTAATATTAAATTGTGAAATAAATTTCCCTTTATCCTCCCCAAGAACAGCTGACACAGTTTCTCCCCCAGGCTATGACCCTGGGTTGAGCCCTCTCTTCTTTCCCTAAGATTTTTGTTAAGGATTAATGGCAAGGCTGAGCAGCCACTTGACCCACTTGAAAGTATAAATGAAGTGGGCAAGCTCTAGCTGCCATGTTGGAAAATATGGTGGCCCAGCCATGAGGGCTAGGAAGGAAGGATAACTCCTTCCTGTGATGAAGTAATGAAGGAAGAGTTGGGATCTCTAAGTCTACCTCCCTAATGGCTATTTACCAATCGGAGATGTCCAAGGGAGGGACTGAGTGATGAGATCAAAAGACATGCCCTAGAAGAGCTCTTTTTCTTTTGTCTGGCTTACAATCTTTATCGCTGCTCTTTGGCCCCACTCACTCTCTCTGGTGCTTGTTTGGATAGTAGAGGGAGTTTAGATGGTCTTCAGTGGCTGTTTAATAAATTAGGTTAGGTGGCTCAGTGGATAGAGAGCCAGACCTGGAGAAGGGAGGTCCTAAGTTCAAATCAGACCTCAGATACTCTGGATAAGTGCCTTAACCTCCATTGCCTAGCCCTTACCATTCTTCTGCCTTGGAACCAATACACAGTATTGATTTTAAGATGGAAGGTAAGAGTTTTTTTAAAATAATGATAATAAATTAACTTAAAGTTAAGAAATAAAATATTAAGTTAGTAATATAATAATATATTATAACATAATATAATATAAAATATAAAATAATATGATAATATAATATAATAAATAAAATATAAAGTTAAGAAATAAAAAATTAAAAAATTTCAGTCATTACACTCCTTTTTCTTTATTCTCTGTTCTACAACTAAACAAATAAATAAATAAATATATATGAGTAAATAAATGAATAAATATATATATACACACACACACACACCCCCAGCTAGATGGCAAAGCGGAGAGCACTGGATTTGGAGTCAGGAAGTTCAAATCCAGCCTCAGATACTTACTAGCTGGGTGACCCGGGTAGCTTCAGCTCCTCATCTATAAAATGAGCTGGAGTGGAACATGGCAAAGCACTCTAGTATCTATGCCAAGAAAACCCCAAGAGGGGGTCAAGGAGAGTCAGACACGACCGAAAAGACAGAAGGACAACAATACTCAGACCCACCTTCGTTAGGCGATGCCTCTTGGTGTTGACTCCTCCTTCTCTAAACTGTTAGCAAACACACTCACCATCTCTCACTTCAGTCTCCGAGATAACTGCTCGCTGGCCTCTAGTCTCTTCCCCTTCTAAACGATCATTCTCATCACTAGCAGATTAGTCTTCATAAAACACTGCTTTTATAATGCCAATGCCCTGCCTATGAACCTACAACGGACATACTGAATCATAGTCATATAAATTTTATTAATAATATCTGACATTTATATAGCACTTTAAGGTTTACAAAGCTCTTTACTGCATTCCCTCATTTGATTGCCACAATAATCCCAAGTTAGGTTCATGGATGTGATCTCTGTTCTTCAGATAAGCAACCAAGGCTCAGAGAGGGTCAGCCCCTTGTCCAAAGTCACACAGCTAGGAAGAGTTCTTGAAGGCCATATCGGTTTCCCCAGATTTCAAGTCTAGTGCTCTTTTTCACTACATAGTATTATTTTTTTGCTAGGAAGAGAGATGAACAAAAATCTGTGGTATTTCCTCAAATCTGAAAGCCCAATGGGACATTCCACGCATAAATAATGAGGCACAAAGTTCATATATTGAAGTTTTATGTTTGTTTTGGGGATAAATGCATGTGCTTTCCCCCTGTTGCTTCAAGTTAGCCTTACATACACCAAGGTCATGTAGATAGCCAGTCAGATAGATAGATAGATAGATAGATAGATAGATAGATAGACAGATAGACAGACAGACAGACAGACAGACAGACAGACAGATAGATAGATAGATAGACAGACAGATAGAGAGATAGATAGATAGAAAGATAGATAGACTGATAGATAGACAGATAGATAGATAGATAGATAGATAGATAGACAGATAGATAGATAGATAGATAGATAGATAGATAGACAGATGGGTAGATAGATAGATAGATAGATAGATAGATAGATAGATAGATAGATAGACAGACAGATGGATAGATAGACTGATAGATAGATAGATAGATAGATGAATAGATAGATAGATGAATAGATAGATATGCAGATAGACAGACAGATAGATAGATAGATGGATAGATAGATATAGTCAGGCAGATAGACAGACAGGCATAGTCAGACAGATAGACATTTATAGATAGATATAGTCAGACAGACAGCTTGACAGACAGACAGATAGCGGTAGATAGGAAGAAAATAGATAAGAAATTAATAGATTAACTAGATATGATATATATAAATATAAATAGAGATAGCTAGTGGAAAGATAGATGATAAATATAGATAGATGGATAAATGGAGAGAGATAATAGATAAGTATTTAGAAATAGAAAGATAATGGAGAATGATAAAATATAGATAGTGGAGAAAGAGAAAAGGGATGAATAGGTCAAAAGAGATAGAGAAATAACTAGGTTATTTCTATAACCTAGTTATAGTTATGTGCTATATAGATAGATAGATTGAGAAATCAAATGAACAGAAAATGTTAATAATTTTATTATTCATACTTCTTTAAGACTAATTACTTGTCATTTTGAGGGAGATTGTATTAGATGCCCATAGAATCATAGGATCACATACCCGGGGAAATTAGAAAGGACCTTAGAGGTCATCCAACTGATTTTCAACAGTAACACCATGAATTTTGCAATGTGTACCAAAGGAATCTATGGCACTTAAATCAGCAATCACATGTGCTTATACAAATCTTCCCAACTGCAATTCCTCATGGCAAAGAATAACACTGTGCCTTGAGTAAAGAAAAGGCTGAGAATCACTTATCTTACTTATCTACTCCAACTTCTTCCTTCTGGAGATGAGAAAACGGAAGCTCAGATAAGTTAAATGAATTAATCAAGGTAACAAAAGTAGTTAGAGAAAGAGGCACAATTTGAACCCAGACAAGCTGATCAACTGTGAATTCAGCATTTGTAGAAGAATGTATAAATGTCTGCACCTACTCAAGGTTTTATGAGGCTCTTCACACACACAAACATCCTTCGCTTGCACCCGAGCAAATACATTATAAACTAATTATATTAATTACCAAATACATAGGTTACAGATTATAAAAAAAAACAACAAAGGGCATTTTAGAGCTTATCAGGAGTCAGTGCTTGTCTGATACTTAAGAAGTCGCTGTTTTTGTGCTTGCAAAGAGCCTTTCAACCTTCCCCCAAAAATAAAAAGACAAAGAATCCAAATTGGCTTTCTCAAAAGGGAAGTCTAGTATCTACAGAGCTCCCAGAACATGTGGGACTCTTTCTAGAGAAATTAAGGATCTAGAATGGACTAGGAGTCACCCCCTCACCCTTTAGGTGAAAAACCAAGGCAGTCTGGAATAAGGCACGTGTTGTCACTTGTGGCAAGAAGGAAAGGAGCCTCGGGCAGTTAGGTGGCTCAATCCACCTGGTAATCTATGGCCTGGTGATGGGAGGTCAAATCTGGCCTCAGATTCTTCCTGGTTCTACAATCCTGGACAAGTCACTTGATCCCAAATTGCCTAACTCTTACTGATCTTCTGCCTTGGAATTTAGGATGGATTCCAAGACAGAGGTAAAGGTTTAAGAAAAAAAAAAGGAAAAAGAAAAGACCTGGATTAAAGCAGAGCCACCTATCAGAAGTCAGGATTATTTCAGAGAAGGAGTCCTAGTTTCTAGCAAGAAAAAGGTAAGGATGAAGGCCAAGTGGAAGAGGCATGGTTTGGAAATGGCCATCGAATGAGGCGTTTGGCACACAGCTAGAGTGGGTCAGTTTTTCTAGAGTTTCCCTAATGGGAAGGCAAGTAAAATGAAATAAGCCAGGCAAGATTAGAGGTGACTTTGTGCAGAGTCACAGAGAAACACATTCAGGAGGGCAGACTCGGGCTATCTAACCAAAAGCCAGAATCGGGGCAGGAATCTGGTAAAGCAAAGAGAAGCTGGTTTCAAGGAGAAAACTGGACCAGCATGGAAAAATAACCTAGGGAAGCAACGGTATAGAGGATAATAGAGCCATCTCTATTATCTCCATGATCAGAATGAAAAGTCCAGGGATCCTGAAAAGAGTCACTGGGGACACAAAAACGCTTGTACATTTAACAAGCCTGTGAGTGAGAACACTGACCTGGGAGTTCTAAAACATGAGGTCTGGTTCTAGCTGGGCAGGTCATTTCACCTTGATGCAGCTCCTTTTCCAATCTTTTGAAATAAGATTCCAGAAAAGAACAAGCAGAAGATTTAAGTTCAGAGCACACATCAGCCAATAATAATTTATTTTATTATTTTTATTATTACTATTTATAAACTCTTACTTTATGTCCTAGGAACGATCCTAAGATAGAAGGGTGAGGGCTAAGCAAATGGGGTTAAGTGACTTGCACTGCCCATTTCTGCTCCAGGGTCACACATCCAGGAAGTGTCTGAGGCTAGATTTGAATCCATGTCTTCCCAACTCCAGGTCTGGCTCTCTATCCACTGTGCCAGCTACATGCCCCTCAGTAAGCATTTATTAAGTACCTACTGTGTGCCAGACACTCTGCTATAATACAAAAAGGAAAGATCAATAACAGTCCCTTTTCTCAAGAAGCTCATAATCTATTGAAAAGCTCACTACCTGGTGAAAGAATCAAGGATGCTTAGCCTGGAAGAAAAAGAAGAAATAATAGCTGTCTTCAAGTAAGTGGGAGGTTGTCAGGTGGAAAAGAGATTCAGCTCACCCTGCTAGGACTCAGAAGATAGGAGCAATGAGTAAGAGTTGTAGATGGGTGAAAGGCTTTCTCTCTCTCTCTCTCTCTCTCTCCCTCTCTCCTCCATCTGTCTATCTCTCTGTCTCTCTCTCTCTCTAAATATATATGTATATAAAATCATCAATAATAATCCCTCCTTTCTTTCTCTCTTCCTCCCTCCTTTCTTTCTCTCTCTGTCCCTCTCTCTTCCATCTGTCTATCTGTCTGTCTGTCTCTCCATATATATATAATCATCAATAATAATAAATATATATAAAGATCTCTATTGATTACTGATTGATGTGCTGAAACAGAAATTATTTTGAAGGATATACTTTGGATTAGGTTGTCTCTAACATTTCCTGATTCTGTGACCTGTTTTTGTTTGTGTATCCCTCCAGGGTTTAGAATAGTGCCTGGCACACAACAGGCAACTAAATGCTAGTGAATAGCCTGGTACTGCCAGAAGAATGCCATCTCTGGACTCAGAAGACCTGGGTTCAAATCCTGCCTCTCATTCCAACTTTTGCATGATCTTGGGAAAATTATTTAACCACCATGAGCTTCAAGTTTTTCTTCTGTAAATGGAGGGGATTAAACTAAATGGCTCCCGAGATCTTTCCCAGCTGTATTCTATGAGCCTATGAGAAAGGTCAGACTAAATGATCTCTATGCATCACTTAAGTATATGTATTTGTGAAACCATGCCATGTACACATGGACACCCAGATGGACCACTGCGATTGCCTTTTTCCAGCTGGTCCGAGGGTTAATTGTCAAGCCGCCGATCTATTGTTTAAAGGCAGCTCAGATCAGTCATCCTTGGTACCTAAATAAGAGGAAATCCTGTTATTTCAGTCTGTCAGAGGACAGAGGAGATGGATCACCCTGGTGCATCAATTGGCCAATCTACCTTCGAACAATCGATTCAATTGATTGTTTGAGGCAGGGTCTCCAGGTCACTTGATTAGTCTAAAAGAATGGAGGAAATCCTTGCCAAAGATGAAGCCCCATGTGAAAATTTACATCTGAATTTCATCCTTTGCATAAGTTAAACTTACAGAGAATGTAGCCACAAGAAAGAATGTGCTACCAAACCTCAGAACTGGAAGAGACCTTAGGGGTCACTGAGCTCAACCTCCAATTAGGAACTTGTTTGTTTCTTGGATTCTTTTTTCATTTTTTTCTTGTACCAGTTGAAATCCCCTTATCTGCTGGTCTTCTCATTGCTAATAGTTCTCCCCTCTGGGGCCAGGGAAAACAAATCCAAACCCCCTAGGACACCGAAAATTTAAAAACCCAAAGCTTGGGATCATGTCCTACTAAATTTTTTTTCCTCCTGATCACTTCAATCAATCTTGGCACAGCATAGTCTTCTTATCATTTTTTTATGCTGGAGAAAAGCTGGGAGTCAAAATGGTTGCTATCTTCAAGTATTTGCAAGACTATCACGAATTAGAGTCTGTGTGTTTCACCAACAACTTTAAAAAGCTGGCTAAGAGAGGAACAAGCATTTATTAAGCACCTTCTGTGTGCCAGGCATTGTGATAAATGCTTTACAAATATTTTCTTATTCAAATCTACAGACCTCTTCTCAGAATGTTTTTAAATACAAAAAAGAAAAGGAAAGAAATTGAAAAGATTACAAAGGAACTCAATTATTGAACTGGTCCATTTTAACTGTGGAAAGTAAAATGAAATTATCAAAAACATTTTTATAAGTTCTTGGCCCCCAGAACTTGGCCCTCTTTCCTTGGAAAGAGACTTGTTCTTCTTGGTCAGAGAGGATCAAATTAAGAACAAACAACACATCTAAGTTGATGAATAAATGAATGGATGTAGGCTTATTCTAGGTGAGGGAAGAATAAAATAAAATAAAAGCTTGTGTCATAAGCACAACTTTCTAGCGTTTCTCCAGAGTGGAATGGGCTGCCTCAGCATTTAGTGGGTTTTGCCTTCTTTGGAAGATTTTGAGCAAAGGCTGGCTGACCATTTGTTAGGGATGTTATAGAGGGAAGTCTTGTTTGTTTGTTTTTTGTTTTTTTGTTTTTTTTTTTACCCTTAACTTCTGTGTATTGGTTCCTAGGTGGAAGAGTAGTAAGGGTGGGCAATGGGGGTCAAGTGACTGGCCCAGGGTCACACAGCTGGGAAGTGTCTGAGGCTGGATTTGAACCTAGGACCTCCTGTCTCTAGGCCTGGCTCTCAATCCACTGAGCTACCCAGCTGCCCCGAAAGTCTTGTTCAGGTAGGAGCTAGACCAGGTGGCCCTCGAGGCCCATTCTTGCTCTCAGATTCTCTGATAAAACCAGTGAAAGGAACATATTACTCTTCCTGCCATTGGATGTTTCAAAAGCCCCCAAAGTTCTCCAAGGAAGGTACTGATGTAACTCATCTGTAGCTAAAATAGTCTCCGCATTTAGGCAAACAGCGGAATCAGCAGCCTCATTTCCTGCTACATGGTGAGGGTTTTTATTTTTTATTTTTTTTTTATCAATAATGTAGTTAATAAACAGAGGTTTTTGTGGGCAACCGCACAATGTTAGAGGTTATCCAAGAACACTTACTTTTGCTTATACTTCCATCTTAAAAAATTAATGAATAAAGAAATTCTCAGTGGGGGGAAGAAGGGGGACATTCACATTTATCACGCACGCTCCTGACTTTTGAAGTCAGGCAATAATTACTGCTGTGTTAAATCATTTATTTTATTTCCTTGAAGGGGGATGGGGGAGTGATCTCCCCATGAATTATGGTTCAGATAAAAATCTGCCTTAAGGATATCTTTTAAAAAGTCAATTTAAAAATGCATTTCATTCTGATAACAATCCCCCCCCCAAAAAAAGGCCACTGCTGCCCAAGATGGATTTGCTGTTCTTATTAGATATGTTGTTTATGCGAGAGAGAGACACACACAACAGAAAAACAGAGGCAGAGAAAGAGAGATGGAGAACGTTTCGGCACCCCCACCCAAAGCTCCCATTCCTCTGTAGGGTCCAACCAACCCTGCCTGGCATTCCCACTTAGCCACAATCCCATTAGCAACTGCTTCACAATATGAGACCATCTTCAAACTCCCATTTACTCCTGGAATTGGCCAGTCTCTGTTGAATCCAAACCTCTGGCTTATTCCAAAAGATGTCTCCAGGCACCGGGAGATGGTGCGGAATGCTACAGAGGAGAGCGTATTTCTTAGTTCTGGGGCTCAAAATAGAATTAGGCTCAAAGAAAAGGAAAGGGGAGAAAGATCTCTTGATTCCCCCCCATATCAATGCAAGAAGCTCTAAGAAGAGGAAAAACAGGCTGCATCCCATAACATTTTATGACCCAAAATGAGATGGAAGAGAAGTAATTTCACTTCTGCCATTCCCTTATAAGCAGTGCAAATGCAATCTCTCTAGTGATTACATTTTGAAACAAAAGACTGAATCTGCTTATTTAGTGAGAGGGGATAGAGACATGCAACAACCACAAAAAAGCGTGTCCCCCTCCAGCCCCGCCACCCCTACTCCAACTCTAACTCGCAAGACAACAAGATGAAAACAAAACCCTCTGCCTGGATGGCTTTTCATTTCCACTGAAAGAAAAATGATGTTCTCCTGAACCTTGCCTCGACCCAGTGTTTTATAATGCCCAACACTTGTTCACCTCAATGAACGAGGTCAGCTGAGTGAGTGATCATAATTAGCTGAAGCCCAGGCTCTACACACATGCAAATGTGCCGGTTTTACTTTGCGTGGCTTCCAACAAGAGTATTCAAGGGACACGTAGACTCGTTTCATATCTGATGGCAGACACTATCTGTTGCAGGGGGTTCTGTGTGTAAGGCTTTGTGCCTATGAGAGCCAGCATGGGCTCAGCCTTACACTCACAACCTAGAAATACCCGAGTTCAAGTCTTGTCCTCTGGTATTTACTAGAGATATTACTGTAGAGTGCCTTGTCTTCTCAGCATCCCACACAAGCAAATCTCTAAGTGAGAGAAGAAGTAATTCTCTGCATCAGTGAAAACACTTTCTATGCCAGGAGATCCCCTAAACAGGTGAAATCTCTGGTCTAACCAATGCATAGACAGATTCTTAAATATCTATCTATGTTTCTATTCATCTATCTATTTATCTATCTATCCATCTATCTAACTATCTATCTATGTTTCTATTCATCTACCTTTCATCTATCTGTTTCTATCTATCTCTCCATCTATCTATCTATTTCTATTCATCTATCTGTTTCTATCTATCTATCTATCTATCTATCTGTCTATGTTTCTATTCATCTATCTTTTATTTATCTTTTATCTAATTGTTTCTATCTATCTATCCATCTATCTGTTTCTATCTGTTTCTATCTATCTGTCTATCTATCCATTTATATCCATCTAGATAACTACTTATGTTTCTGTTAATCTATCTATCCATCTCTCTATGTTTCTATTCATCTATCTATCCATCTATCTATGTTTCTATCTATCTATCTATCTATCTATCTATCTATCTATCTATCTGTTTCTATTCCTCTATCTCTTTATCTACCCACCTATTTATCTATCTGTTTCGATTCATCTTTCCATCCATCCACCCATCAGTCTATCTATCTATCTATCTATCTATCTATCTATCTATCTATCTCTATCTATCTATCTATCTATCTATCTATCTATCTATCTATCTATCTATCTATTTCTATTCCTTTATCTTTTATCTATCTGTTTCTATCTATCTAACCCTCTACATCCATCTATATATCTATGTCTCTATTCATCTATCAATCTATGTTTCTTTCTTTCTATCTATCTATCTATCTATCTATCTATCTATCTATCTATCTATCTATCTATCCATGTATCTANATCTATCTATCTATCTATCTATCTATCTATCTATCTATCTATCTATCCATGTATCTATCTATCCATCTATCTACTTTTTTGGCAGTGGGGAACAAGACTTCTAATTTCATTAGGAAGTCAATGGAACTCGGTACTTGCCCTGCACCTTACAGTCTTAGAGAGTTCCTCGAAGTCCTGAGTTTCTCCAAGATCACAAAGCTAGTATGTATCAGAGGTAGAACTTGAAACCAGGTATATTTTCTGGACTGTGAAACAGGCTCTCAATCTACTATTCCATTACACATTATTTCCTCTCCTCTTTCTCTCCTTCTGCTCTCTCCTCTCTCTCTCTCTCTCTCTGTTTCTATCTCTGTGTCTATCTTTCTGTCTCTGTTTCACACATACTCATCTCACAAATACATAGCTATAGTATATGTTTTTTATTTTATTTTTACATTTCTATTAGTGATAGTAACCTACTACAGTCAAGATAGCAACTAGCAGAGATGCTCAAATCAAATGAACAAGAAAATAGCTATTAAATGCCTTCTCTGTAGAAGGTATTGTGCTATATGCTAAAGATACAAAGGTAAAATCAGAACAATTTCTACCCTCAAGGGGTTTGCATTCTACTGGAAAGTGCAATCAGTACCCAGGTAAGGAAATGGCAAATATATGCAAAGTAAAAGCAAAGATATTATGAAAATAAATTCCAGAGCTACCCAATGTTAGCACCACTCAGAGTCTGAACTTCATTTATATCATTTCTATATTATGAAACTCAAGGCTGAAGACTAAATAGGGGAAATAGCTAACAAACACTGCTCAAAATTAGTGGCCCATTTGAGGGCAGCTAAATGGCACAGTGGATTGAGAGCCAAGTCTAGAGATGGGAGGTCCTGGGTTCAATTATGATCTCAGACAGTTCTTAGCTGGATGACCCTGGGCAAGTCACTTAATCCTCATTGCCTGGCCTTTACCACTCTTCTGCCTTAAAACAATACACAGTATTGATTCTAAGATGGAAGGTGAGGGTTAAAAAACTTTTTATTTTTAAAGCAGCCTAGAAAACAAGGAAGTTGTTTCCAATGCTTTCACTTTCTCTGATGCATCTTGAAAGCTCTACCAAGGATCATTGATTGACTCACTAGAATTTTTTTCCTAAACATTTAACTTGGGTCTTTGTATCAACACTAAGACAGAAGAGTGGCAAGGGCTAGGCAACTGGGGTTAAGTAACTTGCCTAAGGTCACACAATTAGGAAGTATCTGAGACTAGATTTGATCCCAGGTCCTGTCACCTTCAGAGTTAGTGTTCTGCCTATCTACCCTAATCTTAAGAATATCTGTAATGGGTGGAGATCACTAGCTGGGTGCCAGGCCAGGTGATGGAGACGAAAGCCCCTCTTCCTAAAGAAGTGTCATCACAGCAGCCACCTGGGTCTCAGCATCAGTTTGAACGTGAAGAAGTTTACTTAATCGAATGTCCATCACCAACTGCGACCAAGCATTTTCCAAGAAAGAAACCGCACAGGGACGGAAAGCTGCTTTTGGAACCAACGCCTGGTGGTGGCAGAGTTTCTCAGAACTCATGAAGAATACATGCACTGTCTACCCACTCATGGGCAATGCTAAATTATGGATACCAGAAGCAATTTTCTGTATAATCACTCCATCAATCTTTGGTCTAAGACATTATTAACCAAGCAGGGACCTTGGTGAACTTCTTCAGCTTGGCCCTTGATCCCTCATGCTAATCCCTTCCAGAGTATGAAATTGTACCTGCCTTGAACCTTGTCTAAATATGCATGCTGGAGCATTCGAGCCTTCTCCTGAACAGAAGAAACCTAGAAGCACTTGGAGGTGCTTCTCCACACAGCGGGATCAACCAAAAGGCCACGAATCATCCCATTTCATTGGAACGTAGTATCTTATCCAAGATCACGGCTCTCGTTCACCCACTTCTGAATCTCACAACACAGCAAAATTGTAACTGCAGTCTGAATGTCCAGTTTTGAACTGGAAAAGGCAGGAATTGATACAGTAGCACTCAAGGCAGTGAGGCTTCCAGATTAGAGGGTCATGAAGGGCAAAGCTGGACATGAAAGGCTCAGGAACCATTTCACTGAGGCCCTCTGCACTGTTTTCTACTCCTGGGAACCCACTGTGAAAAGAGAGGCTCCTCCAAGGTAGACTGCCTCAGTGATACAATATTGACAGCAGAGGGGAGAACTCTCTTTTTTTAAAACCCTTAACTTCTGTGTGTTGGCTCATAGGTGGAAGAGTGGCAAGGGTGGGCAATGGGGGTCAAGTGACTTGCCCAGGGACACACAGCTGGGAAGTGTCTGAGGCTGGAGAGAGGAGAACCTTGAAAACACTGTGACTGTAACAAAATGCTGGCAAGTGAAAGCGTAGAAATGGCAGAAGGGGTGGGTATTTCCAGAGAAACAAAACTGAAGAATACAATCAAAACACATTCAATTTGGTAGGTGAAACTTCATCAGCAATTAAATAAATAGGTAGATGGATGGATGAATGAATGAAGAAAGAAATGGGGAGAGATAGACAGACAGACAGAGAATTTTTAATAAGACCCATACGAGAAAAAATGATTTTAGAGAAGAAAATCTCTCTCCTTTCTTTCAAATGATCAGTAAGAATTTATCAAATACCTACTATGTACCAGATTCTGCATTGGGCTCTGAGCAACCAAAGACAACAGGGAAATAATTCTTGTCCTCTGGGAACTTCCATTCGATCCAAGGCAACGACATGCACAAATATAAGTATAAAATGATAGATAAAAAATAGAAAGAAGACAACGGGGAAGGAGTGGTGAAGTATTAGCATCTGCAGGAATTAAAGAACTCCTTTTGAGCTTCTGGTTGGAGCCCACTGCACACTGGCTTGGTGCTCTATCCACTGAGCCACTGCATTGCCCCACCTCAATAACGGTTAAGATTATAAAGGGGTGCCAAGATGAAAAACGCTGAGGACCACTAAGCTAAACCAAGGAAGGCTCCTGCTACCATCTGATCTTCTATAGCCTCACAAATAATTCCTAGGAAGTTGGCTGAGGCAATGAGAAGTCAAAGGACTTGAGGGTCGTCCAGAACAGACACATTAGAAGCAGGGATTAAACTTGGGTCTTCTCAACTCTAAACCTAGTAAGCTTTTATCCACCTCGTCACACAGCTCTTTAGACACTCTAGCAATTCTCTCCTGGTTTGGGGGTTTAAGTTTTGTCTCTTACTAGAATCTAGGAAAGTCACTTAAGCTCTTTCTATGTCCCTGGGTTGCAGAATGAGTTCTTATCTAATATGGTAGAGAGAGTTTCCTTATCAGGACTGCCCAGCACAGGTCAACACACAAGCCCAGTCAAAACCAAACAAAATGGGGGCAGCTGGGTAGTTCAGTGGATTGAGAGTCAGGCCTAGAAATGGGAGGTCCTGGGTTCAAATCCGGCCTCAGACACTTCCCAGCTGTGTGACCCTGGGCAAGTCACTTGACTCCCATTGCCTACCCTTACCACTCTTCTACCAAGGAGCCAATATGCAGAAGTTAAGGGTGAGAGAGAGAGAGAGAGAGAGAGAGAGAGAGAGAGAGAGAGAGAGAGAGATGACAAGTTCCCTGAGGGCAGAGATCATCTATAGAGAATGAGAAGAAGACCCAAGGAACCAAATTCTAGATCTTGCTCTACTACTAAGCAGTCGTGGGAATTTGGGCACAGCTAGATGGCTCAAGAGATAGAGTAACAAGCCTAAAGTAGGGAAGACACTGATTGACCTCAGACACCTACTAGCTGTGTGATCCAGGGCAAGTCTTTTAACCCTTTAGGCCTTCATTTCCTCATCTATAAAAGGAGCTGAAGGACAAAATGGCAAGCCACTCCAGTATCTTTACCAAGAAAACCATCAATGGGTTCACAAAGAATCAGACATGACTGAAATGACTAAACAACAAGAAGGAAGAAACAGGGAAATAGATATAATGCTCCAAAAGTCTTGATGCAATTCTAGCTGCTTACAATGCACTTACAATGCACTAAGATTTTGGGGATGACCTGTATTTAAATCTATTTGGGTAGCAGTCCTCCCATCTCTGACATAATGAGATTAGCTTAATTCTGGGGTTCTCAGAAATGTGTGCCAACTTGGACATCTAGCCCACAGACACCAAATGTATGGAACTTAGTCTCGCAATCCCCTCAAGGTATTGCCAACTTAACTCTTCAGTGTGCCATGATTCCTTGAGCCAAGAATCTACGAGCCACTAGTTTACAGTCTATAGTCACCATCTCCAATAAATACTTGGCAATCATCTATGTAATGTAGCATTCAAATAAAAATAGCCAGTGTTTTAAGGTTTGCAAATTACTTTATATATTATCCCATTTCATCCTCACAACCCTTTTAGGTGGTGCTATTATTATCTAAATTTTCCAGATAGGCAAACTGAGGGTGAATAGTTGGTTAGGTGACTGGCCCAGGGTCACATAGCTATTTAATGCCAAGGCAGGATTTCAGCTGAGGTCTTGTTGAATCTAAATCTCCTCTCCTATCCACTCTGCTGGTTTCATGGATATACATTTGTCTTTCTCAACCAGCTGTGAGCTCCTTTAAGTCAGGATCTATTGTCTTAAGCTCCTATTGTACTTAACACTTGTTGATTCATTGATGGAAACATCTGTGAACCATTATCTGCTAGAAGAGACTGTCCTCTCTCCAGCCTCCTATTTTCCTTTCTACATCTGCTCTACCTTTAAATAGGGCTCCCAATCAAGACTTCTACTCTTTTCCTCATGTTCAAACCTTATGGTATACCCAGCATCCCTTTTCTAAAAACCAGAAGGGTGAAAGACTTCAGGATGATGGAAGAGAGAACTAACATGAAGCAGGAATCTGAAAGCCACCAGCAAACAGCAGCGATGGCCATGACTTGCATAAGGCAGATAGGGGGGCAGCTGGGTAGCTCAGTGGATTGAGAGTCAGGCCTAGAGACGGGAGGTCCTAGGTTCAAATCTGGCCTCAGACACTTCCCAGCTGTGTGACCCTGGACAAGTCACTTGACCCCCATTGCCCACCCTTACCACTCTTCCACCTAGGAGCCAATACACAGAAGTTAAGGGTTTTAAAAAAAATAAGGCAGATAGAAAGTATCAGGATCTTCAATAGAATGAAGAGTGAGGAGGAGGAAAAAGAAAATACCACACCAAAAGGAGTCAGTGTGCATAGGTGACCATTTTCATGGCAGGAAAGAATTTTAAAGACAAAAAAGAATAAAAAAGGAAAGGCTATATCGCCATTCTGTTAATATGACACCAAGAAGACATGGAAGCTGAATCAGGAGGAGAGATGCCATCTTTGTTGGAGACAGTCTTCCATCTAGGGATCGGCATATTCTTAAATACGTGGGGTCTTTCTTAACTTTTCAGAAAAGAAAAGAAAATTTAAAATAAAGGTGCATTCAGACAAGACTTATAAATGAGTCAGTCTGTGGTTGTTCTCATTTTATAGAAATTAAAATGCAGACACCCTCCGGATACTCTTTCCTGAGAATGGGAAGGTTCAGGATAGGAAGCAGTTCATTCTGACCTCTGTTCCTGCCCCATCCCATTCACTGATGACTGCACCATTCTCACGCTGGAATTAAAAAGTTACTTCTTTCTCCCTTCTCCAGTTCCCACCAATGGATCACAGACATGAAAATACAAATATTAAAGACCTTCCCAGGCATATCCTATTCTGATCACCTCATACCCAAACCTTTCCCAACCCCTACACTCTTGCATACAAGTATAATAGAACACTTAGGTTTGCTTAAATAGTTGATTGCTTGAATTCTCCTTTCATTCTCACCTACTGCACTTAGTATAGTTGATATTAAATAAAAATTATTGGATGAATGGCATACTGATCCTTAAATTTAATTCCATTCTTTAAAAAATATTCTAGAGCCTACTGTGTTTGAAGTACTGTGTACACAGGTGTGGGACTGAATTCAATGCTACTTATTATCATTTTCTTTAACCTTTACCTTCTGTCTTGGATTCAATAGAAACTGTGTATTGGTTCCAAGGCCAAAGAGCAGGAAAGGCTAGGCAATGAGGTTAAGTGACTTGTCCAGGGTCACATATCTAGGAAGTGTCTGAGGCTTCAATTGAACTCAGGACCTCCCATCTCTAGGCATGGCTCTCAATCCACTGAGCCATCTAGCTGTTCCCAATGCTATGTTTTCTAGTCATTATAAGTTATCTTTAAATTGTGATGAAAGGGCTATAGGCACATTGTTGCTAGAGCTATGAATTAGTCTAATCATCTTGGAAAATAACTTGGAATTAAACAAACAAAAGAGTAAATAAGATACCCATACTTTCTGACTCAGAGATTCCACTACTAGATTCATGCACAAAAGAGAGGAAGGAAAGAGGACAGAAAGAAGGAAGGAAGGAAGGAAGGAAGGAAGGAAGGAAGGAAGGAAGAAAGAAAGAAAGAAAGAAAGAAAGAAAGAAAGAAAGAAAGAAAGAAAGAAAGAAAGAAAGAAAGAAAGAAAGAAAGAAAGAAAGAAAGGAA
>NC_058135.1:254109024-254119821 GCF_016433145.1 Gracilinanus agilis
CAGCAGAAAAGGAAGGAAGGAAGGAAGGAAGGAAGGAAAGAAGAAAGAAAGGAAGAAAGAAAGAAAGAAAGAAAGAAAGAAAGAAAGAAAGAAAGAAAGAAAGGAAGAGNAAGAAAGAAAGAAAGAAAGAAAGAAAGAAAGAAAGAAAGAAAGAAAGGAAGAGAAAGAGGAAGGAAGGAAGGAAGGAAGGAAGGAAGGAAGAAAGGAAGGAAGGAAGGAAAAGAAAGAAAACCAAAATACAGATAGCAGTATGTTGAAATAAAGAAACATAAAGTACATGCCCATTGTCTGGGGATGACTAAACAAATTATGGTAAGTGAATTAATAAAATATTTTATCAATGTAAAAAAATACAAAGAATTTAGAGAAACATGGAAAGAATCATATGAACTGATACAGAATAAAGTAAGCAGAAACAAGAAAACAACAATAATGTAAATGGAAGCGTAATAAAACAAAACTGAATGCCAGGTATTCAAGATCAAATTTTGCTCCAGAAAAGAGAAAATGTGCTTCCCTCCTTCCATCAGCAAGGTGGGGAATTAAGAACACCATATCTCATATACAGTCACACATGATCCATTTATTGGTTAGTTTTGTTGACCTACTTTTCGGATTTTTTTAAATATCTGATATAAAGGAAAGCTCATTAGGTGAGAAAGAGCAGACATATTAATAAATTAATGTGATGTTAAAATAAAAAAAAGGCATCAAAGAAAACTTTTCAAAAATTAACTAACCAGATGACCAGAGGGAAAAGAAAATTCTTTTGGGAGTAAAAAAAATCAAGGAAACCTAGTACCCATCATTCTCTGAGATATGAAATCCACAAGGTGCAAACCCTTAATTGCTCAAATAAGGTAAAAAGATCAAGAAATTAGCATCAACTAGCCCTTCCCATAAACCAACTAGAACCCAATCATTATTTTCTGGGTTGATGCCTATTAATCAAAAAAAGTGGGGGTGGGTTAGAAATGAAGCCCTATGTTGACGGAAACACCACCAATAAATTTCTGAAAGGCAGAACTCAGCACAAAAAAATGGGGTTAGGCGGGTGGGGAGAGCACAAGGGAGAAATCCAACCCCACCTGGGAACCCAGAGCAGCCAGCCCAGGCTCTGCTCAGTCTCGGATCATGCATAATGTATCCCCCTAACTGCTAACAGCAGGCCTCGACCAGATAATTTACACTTGTTTTTATGGACACGAGGAACTGATCTTTGAAGTTGTCCCTAATGAGATTCCGCTTGGCCCTAACAGCATCCTGAGAGATTGTTCCGGTTTTCTCGTGTCCGGTGCATATTTATAATGCAGAATACAGGCTCATTTAAATTGCACTTGCGGATTTCTGGGTGCTGCCTGTTTTTAAAGGGAGCTGCTCATATCTCAGGTGAAGGGGCTCCTGGGTGACCAGACCACATTTTACCCAAACCATGTCATGAACCAGCAGCTTTAGGTAATTATCAAAGATGTTGCTTAATCAAAGGACCTTTACCTTGGAGGGTCCATTCTCTCCCTACTGTGTCCTGCCCTGAAGTCTCTGCAATTAATTAGTGGTATCCAAGAAAAGAGTAATCTGAAAAAAGCCACACTGGGACACCTTCCTCAGCAAAGAAACCTGAAGGAGTCTGGGAATGAAGGGAAACAAGTAAGTCAACTATTAAAAGGCTCCTAAGTGAGAAGCTAGGTGGCTCAGTGGATTAAGTCAGGTCTATTGATGGGAGGTCCTGGGTTCAAATTTGATCTCAGATTTTTTTTAGTTGTGTGACCCTGGACAAGTCACTTAATGCCCATTGTCTAGTCCTTATTACTCTTCTGCCCTAGACCAATACACAGTATTGATCTAAGACAGAAGGTAAGGGCTTTTAAAAAGAAAAACTTAATTAAAAAAAGTTCTCAAATTCAAAGCACATGGGGACGAAGAGTGTTTCTTTGTGGCATGTCCTCAAATTGTCTATACCCATTCTATTCTCAGAACCACCAGAGGAATATTAGCTTTTAGATAAGGAGAAAACATTAGAGATCACCTAATTCCATTCTTCTTTCTCAGTCTCCATTTTATAGATCGAAAATTGAGAGGGAAATGACTTTCTTTCCCCTCTTGTTTCTTGCAACCTTGATAATTCTAAGACAGAAGGTAAAGATTTAAAAAAAAAATTAACTCCCTAAAAATGTCATTTGTAATGATGATGATGATGATGATGAAACCGATTGGGTTTTAAAAGAGATCAGAGGCTCATAGATTTAAGAGAAGGAAGGGGCCCTTTGAAGATAGCTACTCCAATTATCTCATTTTACAGAAAAGAAAATGCAAGATTAAATAGTTTGTCTAAGACTGAACAGACACTAAATGACAGAGGAGGAGATTTGAATCCAGGCTTTCTGACTTTTGTTTTTAGCAAATTTGGGGGAAAGTTTTTTGCATTCTACCATACTGCCTTTCTAGGATGCTCCAGACTCTACATAACTTTTATGATTTATTATTTTTAACCTATACCTTCTGTCTTACCAAGTATCAATTCCAAGAAAGAAGAAGAGTGAGGGATTAGCAACTGGGGTTAAGTGACTTGTCCAGGGTCACCCAGCTAGGAAGAGTCTGAAGCCGTATTTGAACCCAGGACCTCCCATCTCTACACCCAGCTATCTATCCATAGAGCCATCTAGCTTCCCCTACGATTTACTTGCGGCATTAAGCCCTATGCTATGCTTTACCAATTGTGTATTTCATCAGCTTTGGCAATTGGTCCAAGCCAGGAAATTGATAATCACTTGCCATTAAAAATGCCACCTTCCATTAAGGTCCACATAGCACTTCTTGAACTTTATCTCTTTGGAGTCTCAAAAGAAGCAGGTAAGACAATGATTGGTGTCTGTGCTTAATTGATAAGGAATTTGAGGCTCAGAAAAGTTCAATGGATTTACTGAGCATGGTACATTGCTATTAAGTGTTAGAGGTAGGATTTGAATCCAAGTCTTCCTCACTACAGATCCAACCTTCTACCCACTATGCCAGAATGCCCCTCAATAAAGGTCCAGAATGTGGGAAAATTCCACCAGACTCAGTTTTATTGGGATGAGGGTCAAATTCTAGTCTTCAATCTGGCCATTTCCAAATATATAGTACATTACTGTACTCTAAACACTCTATGGCCACCAAGGATGCCTCCATCCCTCAATACTGACATTATGATGGAATCCCTTGGAAGCCTTGCAAATCGCAGACATCTTCTCAATATGGCTTTTCCTTAAAATGGAATTTTCTTTAAAAAAATGTATGTAGACTCCTTGTTAAAACAGATGAGTTTGTTGGGTTCAAATATGACCTCAGACACTTCCTACCTGTGTGTGACCCCCAGATAAATCACCTAACCATTGCCTAACCCTTGTTCTTCCATCTTAAGAGTTGTTACTAAAGTAGAGAGTAAAGGTTTAAAAAAAGAATCAATGTAAAAACAAATATATATATATTGGCAAGTCACCTGATAGTACGGAACTGTGGGAACTTGTGTAGGTCATTTATCCTCTGTCATTTATAAGATGGAGATCATATCTATATCACATCCCTCATCTGACCATTTAATCCAGTGGTTCCCAAACTTTTTTGGCCTACCACCCCCTTTCCAGAAAAAATATTACTTAGCACCCCCTGGAAATTATGAAACTATTTATTGAACTCAGAATAGAATGTAATACAAAAAAAAAAAAATTGTGGCCATCACCGCTCCTCTGGATCGCTGCAGCACCCACCAGGGGGCGATGGCGCCCACTTTGGGAATCACTGATTTAATCAAAGACTGAAATCTCAGCCCAATGAGAATATGGGGCTGCCACAACTCAGTTGAAGTCAACAAACATTACACATCGGGCACTATACTTGCTCAAAATTATGGATGTAGAACATGAACATCTAGGATTGGAACCCAGGTGTTTTGACCTAAAATTAAGTTAACCCTCATTTGCCTCTCAAAGTGTCCACAGGGAATTTTACAAATCAATCCTTCTCTCCCACAAATTAAACTCTCCCCTTTTCATCTGCATCTCAACATCGCCCTGGAGAATTGCAAGAATCTATTCTGCTACCTTTCACATTTGGATTATAGATTTAGAGTCAAAGGCCCCTCTAGGTCATCTAGACTAAACTCTCATTTTACAGATGAGGAAACCGAGGCCAATGAAAGGGAAATTACTTGCCCAAGATCGTAGCAAATAACAGAATCAGGATTTGAAGTCAGGTCCTCTGACTTTAAACTCAGCGTGATTTCCCCGGCACAATGCAGCCTCTATCCTATGAGCTGAATCCCTTGGGAGAAAAATGTTCAGGAAATCATAAAGCAGTATAGAAACATCAACTATTATCACAGAAGTCATTCTGTAGCAAAAAACACAATTCCCATGATAATGGATGATCTGTTTCTCCTTGGTCTTCTGGGAAATCCCAATTTACCAAGCTTAGCTGCCAGGTCAGACCCATATTGAAAAGGTCAAAATGCACCCCTAGCTTCAAAAGCCACTCACAACCACTGAGTAGTTCAGTAAAGAAATGAATATTTAATCATGAGTTAAAAAAAAAAACCAACATACTCGGTCCTACCTATAGCTCAGTTTTCTAGTGAGAAAACAAAGCAGCCGGCCCAAATTCCTATGCTCTGTTATGTCACAACTTCCAAGTCCACAGGACAAATGGAATTGTCTGCTTTGGAACATTGTAAGTGGACTTTGAGACCTGACAAGGTTCTAATCCACTGCTCTATGGTGTCTACAAGGGTTAGCATAGAAGGGTTAGAAATACTCACTCAGGAATTCATCCAGTTCCATCCTGAAAAAAACACGGGAGACCCATTTTAGCAAGAAATGTAGGTGTCTAGTATAGAGGATCGCGGGAAAAAATGGCTATGGGCAGCACGGTGGCTCAGTGGATAGAGAGCAAAGCCTGGAGATGGGAGTTCTGGGTTCAAATCTGACTTCAGATACTTTCTAGCTGTGTGAGACCAGGCAAATTACTTAACCCCCATTGCCTATCCCTTACTGCTCTTCTGCCTTGGTACGTTCTAAGGATTCTAAGACAGAAGGTAAGGATTTAAAAAGAAAAAAGAAAAAGCAAATGGCTAGAGAAGGATGCATAATTGCAATGATCTGTCTTGGTTCTAGAGAAGAGAGAGGAAGGACAGACAGACAGAAAAAAAGACAGAGTGTGTGTGTGGGGGGGGGGGGAAGGATAAGAGAGAAAGATAAGAAAGAGACAGAGAGAGGCAAAGGAGGGAGGGTAGATGGATGGATGAAGGAATGAATAGAAAGACAGATAGGTAGGTAGAACATTTATTAAGCACTTACTAGGTACCAGGCACTGAGGCAAAAAGATAAAAAAGAAAAATGTATCTTCCCTCCTTATCTTGGACAAGTAGGAGACACCATGGACAAAATGTCTCATTTCCTGGTGGATGTGATCCTGTGCTGGTTAAGTTTCATTAAACTATATTTTTATATCCTGAAGAAAAGTTGATTTGGTGGATGGAATACTCAGAAACAATGAAATAAAAAACAACAGGGATTGAGAGCAGCTAGGTGGCTCAGTAGCAAAGTGTCAGGCCTGTTGTTGAGAGGACCTGAGTTCAAAAATGACCACTGACACTTCCAAGCTGTGTGACCTTGGGTAAGTCACTTTATCCCAATTGCCTAGCCCTTGGTCTTCCATCTTAGTTGTTACAAAGACAGATGAGGTTAAAAAAAAAAAGGCAAGAGATCGTTAAAACTTAAAGAAGAGGGGGCAGCTGGGTAGCTCAGTGGATTGAGAGTCAGACCTAGAGATGGGAGGTCCTAGGTTCAAATCTGGCCTCAGACACTTCCCAGCTGTGTGACCCTGGGCAAGTCACTTGACCCCCATTGCCCACCCTTACCACTCTTCCACCAAGGAACCAATACACAGAAGTTAAGGGTTAAAAAAAACTTAAAGAAGAAATATTTCAAATGAAGATAATATTTATCCTAGAAAAAGTATGAGTGAGGTTGAGTAATATCATGTATATTTCTATGTGATTTTATTTATAACTTCTGTAATTATATGAAAGTGGGTACTACTAAAAAAACAAATAGTAAAATCTGATTTCAATCAAGGGTCCTCAAACAGTTGGAATAAATGAAATATTCAAAGAATTTCATCAAGTTAAACAAAATATTGCCTTCTTGAAACGTAAGCATACATGCAAGGTTTTGACTATGATGAAGAAATATTTATTGAGCTCAGATGCCCTTAGCCATCAGGATATCTGCATGCAAATTACCCTTGGATCACATTATGGGAAATCTATTAGAGGAGGGGGACAAGTTTAAAATGTTTTAAAAACTTGGCAAGTATAAAAGCCACATACAGTTCAAGACTGAACAACTCAATTAATAGTTTAGATTCCCAATTTATAAAGCACTAACTTTCACCAGAACAACCTTGGGTCATCAGAATCAACTCATCAGGAAGCTTTTATTAAGCATTTTACTGGAGAACAGATACAGGAATACAAAGACAAAACAAAAACAGTCCTAGCCCTCAAGGAGTATTTTTTTGAGACTTCATCTCCCTCTGTCACCCAGGCTGGAAGTTCAGCTACCATCATGGAAGATTAAAGTTGCTTTCTTTCTTTTTAAATTTAAATTAAATTATAAAAGTTTATTTTATTAAAATACCCAGGTAATTCCCTCCCTCCCAACCTTTCTCCCACTGGAGAAGGCATCATTTGAAAAAAAGGTATATGTATATAAAAAAACAATGCCTTGCTTATTTCTATTTATCTATTTAGATATATATCTTTCTCTGAAGGCGGACACACACAAATTATTCTTCAAACAATATTTCTATTGCTGTATATAATGTTGTCTTGGTTCTGCTTGTTTTAATCTTCATAATTTCATACAGATCTTTCTGTGCTTTTTTAAAAAAATCACACCTATCTGATTGGCTAAAATGATAAAAGAACAAAATGACAAATGTTGAAGGGGAAGTGGAAAAATGAGGATACTAATACACTATTGGAGGAATTGAGCTGGAGAGCAATCTGGAATTATGCCTAAAGAGTTATAAAACCATATTATCAGAGGCAGCTAGATGGTTCAGTGGAGAGAGCCAGGTCTAGAGCCAGGAGGTCCTGGGTTCAAATTTAGCCTCTGACATTTCCTAGTTGTGTGACCCTGGGCCAGTCACTTAATCCCCATTGTCTAATTTTCACCACTCTTCTGCCTTAGAACCAATATAGAGTATTGATTAAAAAACAAACAAAAAAACAAAAAACTGTAGACTTTTTGACCCAGCAATACCACTATTGGGTTCATATTTTTTTATTTTTTTTCCATGATTACACAATTTTTGCTGTCTCTCTCCCCTCTTCCCACTTTCCTCCCAGAATTGACAAGCAATTCCACTGAGGTATACATAAATTACAACTCAAAACCTATTTCTATATTATTCATTTTTGTAATAATTTTTTTTTAAATTTTTTTTAAACCCTTGTACTTCAGTGCATTGTCTCATAGGTGGAAGATTGGTAAGGGTGGGCAATGGGGGTCAAGTGACTTGCCCAGGGTCACACAACTGGGAAGTGTCTGAGGCCGGATTTGAACCTAGGACCTCCTGTCTCTAGGCCTGACTCTCACTCCACTGAGCTACCCAGCTGCCCCTTGTAATAAGTTTTTAAAATCAAAACCCCAAATCATATATTGGGTTTATTTTCTAAGGTGATCAGGAAAAAAAGAAAAGAACCTTTCTATGTTCAAAAATATTTACAGCTGCTCTCTTTTTAGTGCAAAGAACTGGAAACTGAGGGGATGCCCATCAGTTGAGGACTAGCTAAACTAGTGGTGGCATGTGATTGTGATGGAATACTCCTGTGCCTTAAGAAATGACCCGATCCCTTTGCGACCTGGGCTGGTTCCTACCTCTTCAGGTAGTGTGGTAGCTCCACTCTACTCTGGAGGCTCGCCATGTTGGTGTCAGCCCAAGTGCAGATGCCCAGTTTAGCCCTTCTGCCACTCAGAAGTCCCACAACCCAGCAGGCTCATCCTCCTGAGTGGTCGAGACCACAGGCAAACGCCAGCAGACCTGGGAAGCATCCATACTTTGTATGGGACCCTGTACATGTTGGAGGAGCCAACGTGTATATAAACAAGTACATACAAGATCCCTCCGGATTTGGCAGATTGGAATTAGAAGACCCTTGAGGGATAGATTCTTGTTTTGTTAGGTCCGGGCACCTAGCACAATGTCTGGAACCCAGTGGGTGTCTACTAGATATTTAATTAAATTCACCTTTTCTATGGCTCAGAATTGGGCTTCCCTCTGGGAAGGTTGAGCTCCATCACGAAAGGAAGAGTGCTGATACCAGACTAGGGAGAGAACCCTGAACGATGCAAAGACCTTCTGGGATATTGCAATGATTTCAAAGGCTTCTGCTTTAACATTTTCTTTTTCCTTCCTTTTTTAAAATGTAGTTTTTGGCTTCACAAGTGTGGTATATTAGAAGCCTAGAGTCAGAGGTCCTGGGTTCAAATCTCATCTCTGCCATTTACTATCTGTGACAAAAAACAAGTCATTTAACCTCCATGGGCCTCAGTTTACTCTTCTATAAAATTTGGAGGGGTCTGATCAGATGGCCTCTAAAGTCACTTTAAAGAGATAGTCACTAAAAAGAGTCACTGAAGTCACTTTAAAGATATAGAGAGAGACAGAGAGAGAGAGATAGAAAGAGAGAGACAGAAAGAGAGAGACACAGAGAGAGAGAATGAGAGAGAGAGAGAGACAGAAAGAGAGAGAGAGACAGAAAGAGAGAGACAGAAAGAGAGACAGAAAGAGAGAGACACAGAGAGAGAGACAGAAAGAGAGAGAGAGACACAGAGAGAGAATGAGAGAGAGACAGAAAGAGAGAGACAGAAAGAGAGAGAGACACACAGAGAGAGAGAATGAGAGAGAGACAGAAAGAGAGAGAGACAGAGAGAGACACATACACACACACACACACACACACACACACACACACACACACACACACANCTTTGAACTGACACACACACACACACACACACACACACACACACACACACACACACAGAGAAAGAGAGAGAGCTCTGTGTCTCTGACCCCATGTACAACCCCAGTTTACCCTGTCTATCACTCTCCCTCTCCCCCCACTCTCCACCAATATTTTTCTTCTGATCTTCATTAAGAAAGATTCTGGAGTGGTTTGTCCTGCCCTTTGTCCAGGATGGCACTGTTTGTTTATAAAGTGGCCTGTTCTTCCTATAGAATATGGGAGCTCGATTAAAATCCACTAATGACTGGAACCCTCATTTTCATTCCACACCTGACAAGCCAAACACCTCATAAAGGCAGCTAGGTAACCAGCTCGGCGGTTCAGTCTGTCTGGATTTTTCTTAACAAGCTTTTTTTTTTTTTTTTTTTTTTTTTTTTTAAATAACATTGGCTGAAAGCAATAGGCTCCAGGTTGTACGTGCATGTACAGAGGCACACACACACACACACACACACACACACACACACACACAGAGTCCATAATTGTGGCCTGATGAGATCGTCCTGAAAGGCAGGCTCAGGATGGAAAGTTAATTTTTTACTCAAATGGGGATACAGATCCCTAATGCAGACCAGAGCTGGATTGCAAACATTCTCTCAGCAAAATAAAATAAAAAGTCTTTGCAGAATTAATGGGATCTGACTTAAACCAGTTGGGGAAGGGTGGGGGCAGTACACGACTTCCCCCACACCAACCGGACTCCCACCCCCATCTTTTGTCCATAGAAATGAATACACTCTTTCCTTGAGGAAATATTTCACAACAGCTCCCTTTTTTTTTCTCCCCTCCAAAGTGCAGAATTTATGGTAACAGATAATTAACAACAAATGACAAACCATCTAGGCAGTAAAGGTCCCTGGGTTTGGTTGCCAAAATGATGGTATCAAATTCCAAGATAAACAAAGACGTGTGCCGCCTGCCATTAACACTAGGGCAGGGTCAGGATGGAGGGATGTAAAGCAGCTCCCCAAACACCATCAAAGGTCACTGTGGGGGAAAACAGCCTTCCAGCCTCGCATTATTTCCAGTCAAGACTCAGCTCAAGGGCCTTTCTTGATTCCCCCACCTCCTTACAGTTGCTAGTACCCTTCCTTCCCCTGCCTCTGACTCAAAGTTACTTTATACATATTCCACATCTTTTTGACTCTGTACAAGTGGTTTTATCACTATGAAGACATAAGCTCCCTGAGGACAAGGCCTTTTCCATTTTTGTCTTTTCACCCTCAGAAATGACTACATTGCTCAACATGTAATAAGTGCATAATAAATGCTTATTGAGCAGTCGGTATTTAATAAATGCTTGTTGAATGAATTCCATGGAATCTCCCGGGAGAGCCCTGAACTCAGATTTCTGCTAAGGATTCAGGATGCCTTCTTCTAACGATTTGGATTCCCCAAAAGATCTACAAGACTGAGAGATGGATAAAAGTGAGATAGAGAAAGAAAGAGACAGAGACAGACAGACAAAGGCAGAAAGACACAGAGAGAAAGACAGAGGGAGAGAAGGAAGGGGGGACAGAGACAGAGACAGAGACGGAAAGAGAGACAGAGAGAGGGACAGAGAGAGAGAGGGAAAGAGACAGTAAGAGAGAGAGAGAGAAAGAGAGAGAGACAGACAGAGAGAAAGAGAGAGAGACAGACAGAGAGAGATGGGGGGGAGAGAGAGAGACAGAGTGGGAGAGAGAGAGACAGACAGAGAAGGACAGAGAGAGAGTGAGAGAGAGAGA
>NC_058135.1:254120213-254135875 GCF_016433145.1 Gracilinanus agilis
GAGAGAGAGAGAGAGAGAGAGAGAGAGAGAGAGAGAGAGAGAGAGAGAGAGAAGGACAGAGAGAAACAGACAGACAGACAGAGACAGACAGAGACAGAAAGAGATAGTGAGGGAGAGAGGGAAAGACAGAGAGAGACACAGAGAGAGAGAAAGTCTGTATCCAATAATAAGCAAGCTCAAACAGAAAACCACATTGCCTCTAAAATACTGGCCCATTTGACCTGATTGTTAGTGTTAAGTTGTCGTGCAGATAGATATACAGAAAGACACTAGATATTTTCAAAATGATATATTCTGTGTGCTCAGGAGTAATTTACTGACTCTAGTGGTCTCCATCACTAAAGTCAATTCCAACACTCGGGACACTTTAAATATAGGAATTAGAAAATTTCCAGCTTGCAAATCCATCCAATAAGATCTCCCTCCCGAATGGACACTCCCCCTTCCTTCCCCACAAAGTCTCTACCATATATGCTCCTATATCAATTCTACTCCCAGGAAACTCAACTGCACAATAGGCGGATAGTCATCTTTCTTCAAGAGTATGTTACATATTGTTAAAAATAAAATGAGGGTGAGCAATGCAAGGCGCAAGGAACGCTAAAGAGACTCTGGGTAACTCATTGTTACCTGGTACAGTGGACAGTTACTCTTATAATGAAACCGCCTCAGTCTCTTTCTTTGGTATCTTTTGAGTGTATTTATATATACCAGATCTAACAAAAATGGAAATATTTAAGGCTAAGATATAAATATGCCTCATCAAATACCTCTATAAAATAGGGAAATGCCACTTTTCTAAGGGAATCAGTATCAGATCATAGATTCAGAGCTGGAAAAGACAGTGGAGATTAGTTCTATCACTACTAGGTGGTACAGAGGGTAGAGACTGCACTTGGACTCAAGACGATCAACCTCAGACACATTTCTGGCTTCACACATTTCTTAGCTGGGTGAATCTGGGCAACTGAATGGCTGTTGTCTCTCTGCCTTAGTTTCCCCAATTATTAAATGGAGATAATAACAACATCTATCTCACAAGTTTGCTGAAGGATCAAATAAGACAATATCAGTTAAGTACTTAGCATTGTGCCTGACCTATATTCGACACTGTATAATTGCTTATTTCTTCCCCCCTTCATTTTACAGAGCAGGACCTGAGGTCCAAAGAAGTTCATAAGTTATCTGGGCAGTACGATACAACAAGATAATAAAGAAATCGTATTTGGCAAAGACATTTTCCCCCTAGCTTCCTTCCAAAACACACAGGCTCACAAAATGCTTTTTGCTAACCATGAAGTAAGAATGGAAAGCTAGAAATTTGATTGGTCTCTGTAATTGAATATTATTATTATTATTATTCTTAATTGTTATGTAATAGCTAGAATTTATTTGTGCTCTAAAGGTGGCAAAATGCTTTACACGTGTTATTTCACTCAGCCACTAAGTCAATTAACTTGAAAACTGAAATTGCCAACAAGGTAGGAGAAAATATCTTCATTTCCTCATCCAGGCCAAGAACACCCTCTCCAGGCCTAGAATTTTAGACCTAGAAAAAACTAGAATCTTGAGCATCAATTCTCAAAGAGTGGTCCATAAACTCTAGGAGGTTCTCCAAGACTCATTGAGAAGATCCTGAAAGTTATAACTGCTTTCGTAATAATACTAAGACATTATTGGTCTATAAAAATACGTCTCCCTTTTCAAATTACATATCTGTGTGAGCTCAAATTTTCTTCATGTAGTTTGACTGAAACAATATAGCACAAGTAATTGAATTCAGAAACAAGTATATAAAGAACCCAGTCATTTATTAAGCCATACATTAAAGATATTTGCAAAAGTAATGCCACTCCTTAATAAATTTCTTTTGTTGTGAAAAAGTAGTTATTTTTCAAAAAAACATGCTATTTAGGTTCATAAGTTTGCTATTATTCTAAGTAAGTTTTGGTTTGCTTTTATTTTAAATAAGTTAATAAATATTTAAAATGATCAACTTTAATTTCTAATTCAGCCAAGATATAATGTACATAAGCAAAAACTCGGTGGAGTCCTAAACTATTTTTTTTTTAAAACCCTTACCTTCCATCTTGGAGTCAATACTGTGTATTGGCTCCAAGGCAGAAGAGTGGTAAGGGTAGGCAATGGGAGTCAAGTGACTTGCCCAGGGTCACACAGCTGGGAAGTGTCTGAGGCCAGATTTGAACCTAGGACCTCCCATCTCTAGGCCTGGCTTTCAATCCACTGAGCTACCCAGCTGCCCCCCCCAAACTATTTTTAAGTGTGATGGGATCCTAAGACAACAAGTTTTCAGAATCCTCTCTAGAGAATGCTCCTCAAAGACACAAGCAGGAGGACTGCCTAAACCTTAAGCAGGCCAGAGACTTCTCCCTTCTAGTTGAGAGATCATTAAACAAAAGAGGAAGTTTGAGAAGGATCACAGCAATTCTGTTTCATCAAATACCTCCCTACTATATGGTACGTGAAGGCCACATATTTCCTTTTTCTTCTATCAGCATTATTATTATTTTCAAGAACTTGATGACTTATTCCAAAATTCTGTGAATGCTACCAAGCGTGTGGTATTTTATTTGAAGGTTTTTTTGGTTATTGTTGTGGCTGCTGCTACTATTGTCAAAAGAGGAGAGGGGACGCAAGAAACTAAAAATATACTTCTCATTTGCATGTTTCTATCCCTCTACTGGGTTATAGATTAAAAATAAAATCTTCAGAGGGAAAAAATAAAAGAAGATGATAAACCAAATGATACCACGGCCCCAAATAGACCAAAACTTTATTTCTACAGCCGTGACGTTTCCAACTGGACCTGGCTACCAAGCATTTTTATCTTTGCAACAATCATCCACCCCACAGAAGTACAGGCAAGTTTTTTTCAAGAGCATTATTGAAAACCAAACTGTGTAACATATGTTGCCAGGCTAATGAATAATGATTGAGAGAGATGGGACAGAGAGAGGAAAAGGATTCATCAAAAAAAAAATTCATTAATAAAATGATCTCCAAAGTCTTGAAAGAAGGGAAAAGCCAAGTTCTTCCATTGTAGAAATTAAAAAGGAGCTGCGACTAACTTAGCGAAGGACTGGCCTCGGAGTCAGGAAGACGTGAATTCAAGCCTAATACACACAAGCTGGCTGGCTGTGTAACCCTTGGCTCTAAGACACTTATAACATCTCAATGATCCAAGAAACTATAAATCACAAGTTACAGATGAATCATTCATCTGCATCTGTGAAGGTGGGAATTCCCACATCAGTGAAATTATAAATTTAAACAAAAGAAAAAAGAAAGAAAAGAGTATATATTTTCTTAAAAAACTAGAACTTGTTACCTGAGATATAGGCAATTTGAGAAATGGTTGTTTTTTGTTTGTTTTTAAACCTATTTCGAGAGACAATATTATAGTTCTAAAAAATTAAAATCTAAAATGAGCATCTCCACAGTGCACTCTTGATTGTATTACTGATTTGGCTGGCTTCAGCAGTCGCATATTATGATTAAGATGTTCTGACCTGAAAATGAAAAAATAATAACAAAACACTCTGGAGAGGAGAAGCATGGCAATTTGACAGTTCTTTCGGAATTTATGGAGAGAGACATCTTCAGGGTCTATCTACATATGTCAACCACACTTCTAATTATTATTATTTTTTTAAACCCTTATGTTCTCTCTTAGAATCGACCTTAAGTATTGGTTTCAAGTCAAAAGAATGGTAATCAACCATGCCTCTTTTTTTTTTTTAACCTTACTTTCTATCTTTGAATCTTTTGGTTGCAAGGCAAAAGAGCAGTAAGGGCTATGCAATGGGGTTTAAGTGACTTGCCCTGGATCATACAACTAGGGAGTATCTGAGACCAGATTTAAACCCAAGATCTCCTGTCTCCATGCCTGGCATTCTAGCCCCTGAACCATCTAACTGCCTCCATGCTTCCACTTTTAATCTTAGTAATGGAGTAGTAAAAAGAGAGTTGGATTTCTTTTCTTAGGATGTGTGTTCGAATCCAATCTCTGCTCTGCCATTTATATCTTGTTTGACGTTGGCCAAGTGATGTCATGTCTCTATGCCATGATTTTTGCTCTTGAAAAATAAGAGCATTGGATTGGATGACCTCTGAGATCCCTTCCAACTATTGCTCCTGATCATCCTTTAAATATGAAATCTAAGCGCTCTGGGTTTGGGACTGAGGAAAACCTGGGATCAAATTCCCATCTTAGACATATACTGGCTGTGTGACCTTGGGCAAACTCCATAACCCCTCTTGGCCTCAGTTTCCTCATTTATAAAAATGAGGATAATAACTAGATGGGTCAAATGAGATAATTTACATAAAATTCTCTGCCAACCCTCAAGTGTCATGTAGAGATGAATGACTGTCATTTACTCTGTAATCATATAATTTATTCCTATGTTGTCCCAATTCTAATGACAAGTCAATGAAGTATTTATTCAAGCACTTCTATGCAACAACCAAACAAAAATGATGTTGGGTTATATAATAAAAAGCTAGAACTTAAAGTGAAAATCTAAAGGACCCTATTTAGGGAATTGCACGGGAGAAGGGTCTAGTTTTGATCGTGCCTTTTTTTTTTTTTTTTTAATTTCTAGAATACAAAGAAATCCACAGTCAAGGAACAAAGTCGGCTTTGAAACAAAGTCTGACTGTCATGGACCACAAGGCGTTTCCCCCATGGAACACACAGGGAAATTTTTTTTTAAAGAAGGAAAAATAGAAAAATATCCTGTGTTTATGTATGAATGAACACAAGCTAAAAGGGGACATTGAGCATCTCCAAGATGAATAAGAGATTGGAAACATTAAGGAGAAAATTATAGCCATGCTAATGGCTAGTGCAAAAATAAATTTGTAGTGATAAATGCAAGCCATCACAGCTCTCTAACAACTGAGAAATGAATATATGGAGAGTACTCTGAAAAGAACCAATGCTACCCGGCACAAGGATCCCCAGAAGGAATTTCCAGGCTGTTCATAAGATATGGTTTTGCAGAGTTCCAGACTGGTGATAAGGGTACTTTGTTGCTACCACCCCACCCTTCTCTATGGTTCATTGATAGTAATCTTCAAGACTACAACAGATGTGAATTATTATTTCTCCTCTCCCAGTCACTACTGTCTTTCTCCATGATCTCCTAGTGCTGTTTTCCAGTTGCATCCAACTCTTCATGACCCTATTTCGGGTTTTCTGGGCAAAGAAACTGGACTGGTTTGCCATTTCCTTCTGCAGCTCATTTTGCAAATAAGGAAACTGAAGCAAACAGTTAAATGACCTGCCCAGGGTCTCAAAGCTAGTAAATGTCTGGGGCCAAATTTGAACTCAAATCTTTCTGATTTCAGACCCTATACTCTATTCACTGTACCACCTTGGTGCTGCTCTCCCAATACTTCTGCCTTAATTTTGTTTTCAACACTGAAGCAGCAAGGTAGCACAGTGGATAGAATGCTAGACCTAGAATCAGGAAGACCTAAGTGTGAATCCTGCCTCAGATAGTTATTGGCTACGTAACCCTGGTTAAACTTAATTTCTGTTCCTCTCAGTTTTCTCACCTATATTGTAAGGATGGGATTTGTGCAAGGGGGATGGGACAAAAGGAGCCAGAGAATAAACTAAAAATAACAATAATGCCCAATCATAGGGTTGTTATAGGATAAAATGAGATGTTTGTAAAACACTTTAAAACCTAATAATACTATATAAGTAAGCTATTATTATTATTATTATTATTATTTCCAGTGCTATTTTTGCTTCCCTGAGGTTAACTGATGAGAAGACAGGGGTGAGGTTTATTCAGGACAGATAAGCATGGATAAGCTTTGATCTGCCTCATTGGAGGAAATACCCCCCAACACAGCCATGAGCTCAGTGGTTCTCTGGAATTTAGAAGTATTTTTTGTATTTACAGAGAAACAAAAGAGAAACTTGGGATGATTCATATCCTCAAATTGGCATCTTGGGGTATCATGTTAGCCCTGAGATCTTATAAAATAGAAGAGAAAAATCCAGAACTTGAAATATAAAAGATCACCTAATAGGAGAGCAAAATGCCTTGTTTTTTAAGGAAATGTAGAAATTTTAAAAGTTATTGGGTTGTGATCCATCCTTTCTGATTTCATTTTAGAACATTCAGAAAAGAAAGGAATCTTGGACAATATCTAGTCCAACCCACTCATCTCAGAGAAGGGTTCTAGGAATTATCTAAAGTTTCATAACTACTCAATAGCCAAACCTGAACTAGATTCTCAGTCTCCTAATGTTCTAGTTCACCAGGTCTCTATGGTGAGGATGGCCATTTAGGGGAACTCGGATAAGCTATTCCACCACACTTTCAGGGTATACTTCCTCTCTTCCTAACGCTGATAAGAAATGGAAAATCCTTTTCTGAAATTAGTGTTCCATGTCTATAGAATTAAGAGTTTTCTCTGGAGTTTCCTGCTTTCCTGTTTAATTTCCTTTAATTGGTGAAGTACATTTGGTCAAACTTTGAGGACACCATCTAAAAGGCAGCACTGGGTGGCAGTTCAAATATATGTGTATATAAAATATATTCCTAACATATACATACACATATATTATAGAAGGATTTATATATTTGTGTATTGTAAACATATATTATACAAACTATAGATATCTTCTATGCATTACTATATATGAAAATATGTAAATATGTATATACACATAAATGTGCAAGTATATTTAAGATAGATTATATATGTGGATTTTAGGTTTTATATTTATTTCATATATTTGTGAATATATTTTATATCTTACATCTATTTAATATAGATATATCTATGAACATATTTTAATCTGGGCCTGTTTGTTTCATTGGTTTAAAGTAAGGAAAACTCATTCCATAAATGCAATTTATCTGCATCTTTTGGCCTCATTTTCCCAGAGTACTGAAGAGTTAAGTGACTTGCTCAGAGTCACCCAGTCTGTATGTGTCAGATGTAGTCTTTGGAAATAGGTCTTCCTGATTCCCAAGCCAGCCATATAACTCACTCCACCCACAGTTGCTATTACAGAGTAATACCATTCACTTTGTTGTTGGAATGCTTCAAGGTTTCCAAAAATATTTTCCTCACAGCTCTGTACAATTTTATCCCCATTTTGCAGATGAAAAAACCTCTGAGACTTACAAAAGTTACTCCAAATAACATGACCAGAAAAAGTCTGTTCTGGGACTCGAATCCAAGTCTCTCCTGACTACAGTCCTAGAAATTTTCTCAGGATACAGCACTGACTTTCTTAAGTAAATGAATCCTCAAAAAAGTTGAGGTTCAACGCTATCAACTAAATTTATTTAAGTCGTATTCTTCTTCCACACACTAAGAAATCTGGAAACACTGTGAGTTTAGCAATTTGAAACTTTCCGGAGAAAACAGGTAATAGCTTTGTTAGTACTCTTAAGAAGGCTAAAATATGCCAAAAGAACCATATTTCAAGCAAACTTTCACAAGTCCACTGATAATCACTAGTTCCATATAAAACTGGATAGTGTTTCCATGTCAAATATCAAGTGTCTTCTTAAGACATTTTAAAATATGTTCTCCCCACAATGAAATGAATACCAAGAAAACTCTTCTCACTGCCATTCATTTAGAAGACAAGGAAAACCACAAGGGTTGGACCTGAAGCAATCAGAGTAGGAAGCAGAGGGACGAATGGCACAGGGAGCCGGCAAACAATGTATGGATTTCCATCGTGCCTACTGAGAACATCCACATTTAGGGACAGAGGTACACTGCACACTTTGGAATGGTTTTTTGTCCCTTCTATATGATTGTCTTTTCTTTCTCTAGGTAGTATTGAAGAAGGAGGAGAAAGAGAAAAAGGGGGATGAGGGGGAAAAGAGAAGAGGAGGAGGATGGGAGGAGAACGACAACAGACAATGGATGATGACAACGATGACAAAGATGATGATGACAATAATGACTTTCTCAGGCAAAAATCACAGTGCTTCAAAAGCCCAACTCTGATCTTAATCTGTTTTGAAGGCTAAAAAGCATCCTTTTCAGAATTTAAAGAAGGAGGCACACAAATCTGCAGAAATATCTTAGCCCAGGTCAGCCAATAATTCACTTTTTTAGTGGAAGAGTCAACGCCAGAAGAAAAAACATCTAGATACCAGTAGATGGTTAGGGAAGAAAAAGAAGTCATTTTTTTAAACCCTTAACTTCTGTGTGGTTCTTGGTGGAAGAGTGGCAAGGGTGGGCAATGGGGGTCAGGTGACTTGCCCAGGGTCACACAGCTGGGAAGTGTCTGAGGCTGGATTTGAACCTAGGACCTCCCATCTCTGGGCCTGACTCTCAATCCACTGAGCTACCCAGCTGCCATCAAGAAAAAGAAGTTATTAAAGGCACTGGGACCTAGCTTCAATTCTAGGTACCCTGTTATAGCTATTCTTAGAATTCTCTTAACTATTTCTCCAGATGTAAAAGTATGGCAAACTAAAAAATTTAAACTATTCCATGGAAAATGAGATGCTCATGTTTTATAAATTCAGAGCTAGAATGGACATCTGAAGTCATCTCATCCAACCCCCTCATTTTATAGATGGGGAAACTGAAAGCCAGGAGTCAATTGTTTTATTCAGGGTCATTGGAGAGCAGATAGTCAAACCAAGATCCTTTCATTTTGGAGGCTAGCAAAACTCCACTGTAACAAATGAATGTAAGGGTAACGGAAATAGCAATCGCTTCCAAAAATTAACGTCAACACTCTGAATGAAGCACTTATCTTGAGAAAAAGAAGAAAGAGGAAAAGTTGCCATCAAGTATCAAGTGAATCTCGATTCTTAGGAAAGACTGATCAATCCCAAGTAACAATATGCAACCACAGATCCTACCACGGTACCATGAAGATCCAGATCATTTCAAATAAAAACCACTTGTTACCTACTGCCTTCTGAATGGATGACCAAATAACCAGCTCATAGCTATAGAATGTTAAAGACATTTCCGAAAACACAGCTGTTGATACAAAGACAAAGCTATAAGCAGAAATTTTGTACACAGGAATGGGGAAGGAGCAGGTTTTAGGTCTCCTTAAGGTATGGTTAGACCTCTGAATTTCATGAGATTTTTACATTGCTGAAGGGCATTATGCTTTTTTTAAAAAAAACCTTAACTTCTGTGTATTGGCTCCTAGGTGGAAGAGTGGTAAGGGTGGGCAATGGGGGTCAAGTGACTTGCCCAGGGTCACACAGCTGGGAAGTGTCTGAGGCCAGCTTTGAACTTAGGACCTGATTCTCAATCCACTGAGCTACCCAGCTGCCCCCAGGGCATTACACTTTTTTTTTTTTAAACCCTTGTACTTCCCTGTATTGTCTCATAGGTGGAAGATTGGTAAGGGTGGGCAATGGGGGTCAAGTGACTTGCCCAGGGTCACACAGCTGGGAAGTGGCTGAGGCCGGGTTTGAACCTGGGACCTCCTGTCTCTAGGCCTGGCTCTCACTCCACTGAGCTACCCAGCTGCGCCCAGGGCATTACACTTTTGATGGACGCGGGGCATAGATGCAAACACTATCGGGTTTCTAGATGTCTAGAAAGGGAAGAAACAAATGCAAGGATGATGATTCTGGTACCTTCTTAATTTCCCTGTTGTAAAGAAAAGTCTTGTGCCTCTGCCTAGTTATAACTCTGCCCAAATGAACTGAAAATATAATAAAAGTAGACTGAGAGCCAGGACTAAAAATGGAAGGTCTTGGGTTCAAATCTGGATTCAGACACTTCCTAGATATATGATCTTGGGCAAGACACAACATCGTCACCTCCTAGCCCTTACTGATTTTCTGTCTTAGAACCAATGCATAGTACTCTTTCTAAGATGGAAGAGTTTAAAATAGTAGAGGAATGGAAACATACACTAGTTGGAAATAAAAAGTTAATTAAGAAATACAATTTACTATTTTGTGTATCAAATGATTGGTATAGACAATAAGAGGTCAAGGGAGGAAGAAATCACTGTGGGATGGGATGATCTGAAGGAGATAAGAATCAAGATGGGCATTGAATGAGGGTTAGGAATTTGGTAAGCCAAGAGAAAAGAAGAGGGAAGTTTGGAGCTACATAAAGTAGTGAATGAAGTGTGAATGTGTGTGTGTGTGTGTGTGTGTGTGTGTGTGTGTGTGTGTGTGTGTATGTGTATGTGTGTGTGAAGGCTCAGCTCTGGAAATTCACAGAGAATAGTGAAGAAATCAATATAGTAGAAACAAAGGAAACATCTGGGGGCATAGCAGAAAGCCTTAAACGACGACCTTACGAGTTCATTATGATTTGATGGAAAAACTCTTTTTTTTTTGATGTGATTTGATGGAAAAAACAACTGTGAGTGCTGCTGTGACAGACTGTCCCTTTCAAGCAGTTGATGGCTATGTTATGCTATTGGCAACAGACTAGACTAATAACTCAGACAAATCTTGGAAGGCGCTTATTGCTTTTACTGATCATTTTCCTGAATTCTAATCTGGTCTCACTCACTAACTGTGTGACCCTGGGCAAGTCACTCATCCCTGTTGGCCTCTGTTTCCTCCTCATCAATTAAATGAGCTGGAAGAGGAAATGGAAGAAGGCTACAGTATCTTTGCCAAGAAAATTCCAAATGGGGTCACAAAGAATTGGACATGACTGAAACGACAGAACAACAACAACAAAAAACTACCTATGGTTAAAAAGGTAAAGGACTGTATCTGTGATTTTTATCGAAACAGGAAACTTCCAGGCTAAGAAGCTCCCTCTACCAACGCAGGCTGGCACATTTTCTACAACTCAGAAAATATCTAAAGATAAACTGACTAGTACGAGGTCACACAGTCGATATGTGTCAGAGGCCAGATTTGAACCTAGGTCTCACCTGACTTTGCAGCTGGCTCTCTATCCACTACACTTCTGGCCTCTCCTGTTGGTTGAGGAAGGTCAAACCAGTGGGAATCCTCAGAGAGACAAGTTCTTATTTGGTTTCCACAAGCCAAGCTCTAAGAGCATTACCCAACTTCCTTGTGCCCTAATATCCCCCAGGGGGTCTAGGGCCAACAAAGTTCTTCGCTATTTTTGAATGATGGGCAGCTAGGTGGTGTAGTGGATAGCATTTCATGTCTAGAGTCATCTTCCTGGGTTCATATTTGGCCTCAGACACTGAATAACTGTGTGACCCTGGGTAAATCACTTAATCCTGTTTGCCTCAGTTTTCTCATCTATAAAATGAGCTGGAGGAGGAAATGGCAAACCACTGTAGTATCTTTGCAAGAAAACCCCCAAACGGGGTTATGAGGACTTGGACATAACTGAGCAGCATTTAAAAAAAGAAAAAAACCATCTGGCCTCAGCCACTTCCTAGCTGTGTGACCCTGGGCAAGTCACTTGACCCCCATTGCCTAGCTCTTACCACTCTTCTGCCTTGGAGCCAATACACAGTATTGACTCCAAGACAGAAGGTAAGGGTTTTAAAAAAACAAAAAACCCTCTTACTTTCTGTTTTGGAATTAATAATAAGTATTAATTCCAAGACAGAAGAGAGGTAAGAGCTAGGCAATTAGGGTTAAGTGACCTACCCAGGGTCACACAGCTGGGAAGTATCTGTGGTGAGATTTGAACCCAGGTCCTCCGCTCTCTAGGCCTGGCACTCTAGCCACCCAGCTACCCCTGAACAACAACACTTTTGAATGACGGGTGCCAAATATATGCAAAATAAGGCTCTAGTGAAACTCAAATTCTGATTCCTCCACACTATTATTCCACACAGAGGAAAAGCAAAAAACCTTGAAAAGTAAAATATAATCCCAAAAGTATATTTAAGAAATCATGTAGTCCTACTCACTTATTTTATAGCTGAGGAAACTGAGACCCAGAAGGGATAAGGGACTTTCCCAAGGTCACATAGATATTAAATTAAAGAGTTGGCATCTGGCCCTACATCCTTTGGTTCTAGTTCATTGTTCTTTCCACAGACTCACTAGAATATCTACATCTTATTTAATCGATCAACAGACAAACTTGATGAACCTGAACATTTTTCTACCAAAGGCATCCATTAAGCTATTTTCTACAACCACTTCAAAAAAATTTTGATTTAAAGAGACAAAAAATATTTTAAAACATACAATTCACAGGAAAGATTTTTTAACTGCATTAATTTTTTTTGCAAGGATTTTACATAGGTTGATTTTTTTTTTAGTCTCCTTGTTCCACAGATATGTCATCCCAGGTAATGGTTATCGGCTATAGAGATTCTGCCCACAAAGCAAAATCTCGGTCTTCACACCAGCTCCCCAGGGTCAAGGGAAACACCTTTTTTATTTTCTTAGTGTGTCGGAGTTAAAACGTTTTGGGCTTGTTTTTATTTTTTTAGCTTTTTTGTTTAAAGACCAAGAAAATCAAAAACTCCGGAAAGAGCTCGTGACTTAAGACGTGCCCCAAGTTTGATTCTCCTGAGAGTGGCGGAGGCAGCCAAACTGCTTTAGCTTGGCTATACAAGCCTCTCTGAATAGGCTCACTCTTCCTCTGAATCGTTCCCATCAAGCTCAGGGAAGGGTCTGACACCGAGGGCACGAGGTCTCCAATAAACAATGGAGAAGATGACCACCTGCCCGCTTTGATGGAAGCTTAACGCCACCAAAGGAGATTCTAGAAGAGTTTAACTAAATCTAACGAAAAAAAGGGGTCAACATTACTCTGTCAGTTTCAAAGCCTGGGTCTCCCATATGACTTTTAAGGGGACGAGGGGGAAGGAGGGATTTCAGGGAAGATTCTTGAGACTGACTGTTCCAGAATTCCCTAATCCTTTGTCCCCTTTATTGTTCCAGGAATGGGGCAGGCCAGCACACTTGCTACTCACAAAAAGAAAGACAATGCATTCAGTAATCACTGGACAATTAGTCCCAATTAGGCCTATTTCACAGCTGAATGTAAAGGGGGTGGAGGGGTGTGTGGTGGGGGAGGGAGAGGCACAACTGTTTAAATGATGAAGAAATATGCTGTTGTGGGTCTCCTGCAGAGGCTTACAGATGACTGTTGAATATACCCAACTTTTTGGTCTTAGCTTCCATGCTGAGGGATCATGTGACCCTGGAAGAGTCACCTAATGTTCTTGCTCCTTCTTATTCCCTTATAATAAGGCTTGGATAAGATAAGAGATGGAAGAGTACATTGGGGGGAAAAAAGTGAGTGGCTGAAGTTATATATTAATGAGCTAACTCCACTTGGCCCCGTTGATACACAATTTTATTTTTCTAATTTTATATTCTATTTCATTTTCCCTAGCAGGATTCCCCCCCCCCCCTTTTTCTCCTCCTGAAAAAGTTCCGTCATTTCCAGAGTTTGGCAGGGGTTTGGGTGGATGGAGGTTCATGTTACTTTATTTTCTTGCAAGGGGAAAATTGTTTTTAAGGGGCCCCGAAAAATACTTACATATGTACATGTGGAGGCTGGAACCTGCTCTGGTTGATGTTGTAATGAGTGAAAGCCTGGGTCGGGTTCGAGCTGTACTCATCCACGGTGATGGTGACTTTGCCCTGAGAAGGGATCCCATGTGCCATGCTTCCTCCTTATAGTCATGAGCAATTCACAACTTTCTGGAGCAAAGGATGGGCGCAGACATCGTGTGTTGTAGCCAAAGACGGAACCCGAAGGGCGACTTACTCATCAAGGCCACGAGTCTCTGAAAGGAAGAAAATTTAAAACAAAAAAAAAAAGAAAGAAAGAAAGAAAAGAAACATCACTGAAAAAGCTTTCAACTTGGCCAACGTGGTGAAGAGGGAGAAATCGCGCCCCGAAATTCAGGATTTCATGGATGACTGTGGAAGTCAAGCCTGGGAATGCAGGTTAACTCTACACAAATACCATTTTTCCCTCCCAATTTATTTCTTCCCCCTTGAAGTCAGTTTTGTGGGGCTGTTATTTAAAGCAGGGCACTTTTAGCTGCAATCTGATTATCTCAAAGGTGAACCCAATCTTTCATTTTAATTGTGCCACTTCTAGGAATGACCAATCTGGGCACATTCACAACTGAGGTTGAACCTCATTTTTTAAAGGTTCATATTTTATGAGTCCCTAACTAATTTTTTTTATTAGCCCTAAGATTTTATTGATATAGGAAACTCCCGGGCGAGGAAACTCCCTTTATTAATGCAGATCAGCACCAGCCAGGCAACTGGACAGTCTCAGAGTTATCTGGAGAGCTAACAGATACAGGGACTCGCCCAGGGTCACACAGCCACAGGCAGAACAGATTTTTCCCCCAACGTTGAACTCAGCCTTCTCTGTGCCAGGATGCTGCGTTGCCTTTCTTGCTTCCAAATATTCACACCCAACTGAAAACCCTGAAAGTTATGAGGTTGTGCCTGTTTATAAGGGTCTACACACAGTAGAGGATGGAAAAAAGCTTCGTTATTGAATTAAGTTTCCCTTTTTTTCTTGACTTCTTAGGAGCTCCGTGTTAATCAGGGATAGAGACAATAAAACCCCGGATGGAAAATGTTATTTCATTTTTATATAGGTGTGTAAACATACATGCACACGTATGTGTCCGTATGTGGACAGAGATATAAAAATATGAATATAGGACTGCATACTTAAATGCTATGCATACATACAAGCCAATGTGTGAACCGTGCACGTGCTTTTCACCATTAAAGGAAATCAGGAATTTGAACCCAATATGCAGCCCAGCTAAAGAATATTCCACTAGCAAACACACTTGTGCCATCTCCCCCTACCCCAGAGAGTAGGAGAGTTTCTTCTTACTATAAAAAGATGTATGATTTTACTAAGCTAATGGGAATGCCATGGGCTCACTCAGAAGGAAAGTAAAACACACCCATGCTTGGCCCACCTCTTGGAATGTAGCAGGCACCTAGGATCTTTGTCAAGTGGTGTTCCTGGGTGTGTGTGTGTGTGTGTGTGTGTGTTGGGGAGCAGGGCAGTGTGCCACTACATCATTTATATCAGATATCTAATTATATAGCATCTAATTCTTGGAGCTACATAATTGATTATTTATATTCTTGGAGAGGGAATGAAGAAATGCCTCTGACCTGCAGTCATTTTTCTTTAAAATTCTGATTATATTATGATCTGCCCTCAGAAAGAGGATCTGTCTCTGTTTGGCTCAGAGATGGGCTGCTAGATTTTCACAGTTCAAAGGCCTGCGCCAAACTCTTGAGATGGTTCAGAGCTCAAGACCAAACACACACACACACACACACACACACACACACACACACACACACACAGCAGCATTTTCCAAGGGCGAGACGCCTTCTACTTGTTCTAAGGTCCTCAAATCAAAACGTGTTTGCATGTGTGTCATTAAAGCTTCAGCAATCTTTGCTGGGATCTAAAAAATAATATTTAGAATGCTAAGATTGGATTTAAATTTGGCATAGAACACCTCAAACACCCTGCAAAAGGCAGATGGCCTGCCATAGGCCATTTATTTTATTATTTTACAACCCCAGGCCTGTGTAGCCGTCCATATGCTAGCTGGGCTAAGACATTCCACAGCATTCCACTCAAATCATTTGCCTCCTTCCTATTAGCAAGGCGGGCTAAGTAACATCCACCTTGCCTGCTCTGCTAATAGGCAACCACAGTGTCCCTGCCAAGAGATGAATCACTTGTGACTTGGC
>NC_058135.1:254150479-254162790 GCF_016433145.1 Gracilinanus agilis
AAGAAAGAAAGGAAGAAAGAAAGAAAGAAAGGAAGGAAGGAAGGAAGGAAGGAAGGAAGGAAGGAAGGAAGGAAGGAAGGAAGGAAGGAAGGAAGGACAACCACCTAGGCAATCAGGCTCTTGCTAGCATAGAAGAAAGAGATGGGTCCTTTGTTCCTCAGTATTTTCCAGTTACACTCACTTTTATCCTGTTTTATAAAATTGGACATCTGGGTATAATCCAATAGTGTTAGAGTTCACTTGACTTTTAGAAGATGAGAAACATATTTTAGAACTTTAATTGTGTATCTTGCATCTTTGTGATGCCCATCACTGCTTCCTTTTCTCCCACCTATAGTCACTTTTTATTAAAAAAAAAAAGAGGACATTTTACATATGAGGAAAAGCCACTTATGTTGCTAAGGTTGAGAAGAAAAAAGTATTTTATTGTGTGCTTCAAATAAAAGGAAGATTTACTGGACTGACGGCTCTGTAGTAAGGGTAAAATCATCTCAACAGTGCCACAAAATCTCCACCACCTCTTCTTATTCCATAGAAAAAAACCTTCATTAAAAGGAGTTCTGTGTTTATAATAAGTACAAAATACCCAACGAGACCCCACATTCCGCTTTAGACTACAGTGCCTACATCATAGGCAACAAGATTATTTTAATTGAATATTCTGTGAAAGATTCAGTGCCAAAGATCATTAAGAACTTCCCAGCTTTATATGCATGTACATATGTGCAAACATACATACATGTGAAGGCACATGTCATGCAACAAATATTCCTATATTGCATTACATACATGTGCATGCATATGGTGTGGGATGGATGTACATTCTGGCATGGAGTTCACAGTTCACTGCAGGTTTAGCTTGCTAGTCTCTATCCAGGCATGAGTAATAATCTAAACGCAGAAGCCACATGTACTTTGCTAAATGTTGTTCCTTCTTGATTAGGATGCTCTTGGATTATAAGAATAAAGGTTGGATCTCTGATTTCCTCAGTATGAGCAGTTACCAGCCATTCTACCAAGGCCTATGAATAACTAGTAGCTAAAATCCTAAAGCTCTTGCCTTTCTTTGCCTCTTGTTCCCAGTGTGACCTTGGCAAATTACTTGGCCTTCTAGAGCTTCTTTATATGTAAAACGTAGATTGTGGGTGGGATGGGGGTTTGGGACTAGATGGCCTTTTAAGTCCCTTCTAACCTTTAAAATCCCTCCCAACTCTAAATCTAGGATCCTATAAGCCTGAGGCTCAGAGAATTGAAAAGTCGTGCCCAGGGTTACACAGTTGGATTTGAACCTGGCAATTCCCTACCCTAAACCCAATGCTCTATCCTCTTTTCTGGGTTTCCTCTGTGCACAAAAAATAAATCACACAATACGGAAATAGGTTTTGAACCACGACACCTGTATAGACCAGTGGAATGGCTCGTGGGCTCCAGGAGTGGGGAGGGAAGAGGGGAGAGAAAGATCACGAATCGGGTAACGATGGAAAAAAATATTATAAATAAATGAATGAATTAAATCAGTAAAATAGCGAAGCACCAACTTTATTTGGAAAGAGGGTGATTTGAGAACTGCCATCCAGAGTGATTCTAAAAATATTTCGAATTGAGATTTTGCTTTTGGTAATTCTGGGCTTTCTAGAAAACTTCATGGGGCAAAATCGACAGCCATCCTTGGGGATGGGAGGAGGGCAAAATCTGATGGAAGTGACAGGAGAGATACTTGTGGAACTTGAAAGGGATACTTAGGAGTTCTTTGGAACGTAGCCACTCTTGGGCTAACTGGACATCTGTTGCTTTCTCTAGCAGCTGGGACACGAGACAAAGTGATGGTGGGGTCCTTAGCCAGTGTACGTTTTATCACCAAACCTTCCCGCTAGAATAAATATGCGGCAGTAAGCCTTTGCTTTCATCACAAAGGCAGAATAACCAACCGAAGCCGAGAAGAGCCAGTTTTTGGGGGAGTCCAGAAAATGGTACAGTTGGGTTCTAAGCTTTCCAATGCTGAAAGGGCTATTTTAAAAGGAAGCAGCCCGACTGAAGCTATTATCTAGTATCTGAGTGCACTGTTGGCAAACTGGTCCCTGCATGTCTTTGAGGCATATGGAAATTGATGATGAAAGTGTCTAGTGTAACTAGAAATATAATTTGATGAAAACTGAAGCAGTGAACTGTGAGAAACTGTTAAATCAGTGTCATCAAATAGTGCTTGAAAAATAATGAAACAGAAATACTAGCCCTATCCGAGTAACGTTGGGCAAAGGGGGAGGTTACAAAGCATACAGTACATGGAAAAATTAAGAAAATACATGAGGTCATTCCCTTCTAATTGCCGGGATTTTTTTTCAACCCCTTTGCAAAGAGCACTTCAACAACATCCCCCCCTCCTGCCCCCCAGACTTGCCCTCCATTTATCTCTGAGCAGACAATGATATCACGTCTCCGCCAAATTATTCAGACAGAGAGAGTGGAATTGGCACATGTCTAGGGAATGCCATGGTTCGGGGTTGGCACGGGACTTAAAGACACATAACCCCCTAACCTAAAAAGCATGCCAAAGTGGGGGGGGGACGTCCCAAGTTTAAGCGTGCAAGGAGCAAAATTGAGAGCAGAATGAGTGTGTATACCACAAGGTATAAACAGGAGGCACCACAAAGGGAGAAAACTCAAGATGGAGAAAGGGGGGCTTGGAGGGGGGGGGGTTGGGGGAACCGCTCCAATCATGTTAATGTTAGCAAGACACTCCGTACAGGCTGAGTTTGAGGAAAATCCGGCGGTTGCTTTGTTCTTGAGTCAGAGTGAAATCAAAACCCATCTCAACTGTACACAAAGCAGGAATGACGTCCTGCCTCCCCGGCGTCTCGGAGTGCCACACCGCACACACTTAAATGACTTCGGTTCAGGGAGGGGGGGAAGTCTGCGATTCTGTGTACAATAATCCATGTCTCGGGCTGGCGGAACGCCGAATCCCAAGCACGAAGGGGGTGTGAGGCTGCCTTTTCAAAAGACACGCTCGAAAATTTGTACCAAAAGATCACAGGGAGACAGAGACAGCTGGAAAAATTGGAGCCGGGGCTCAGAATTTCATGCCAACGTTACACCTAATGCGAAGGGAATGCGGATGGTAGATGGAGAGTTATGTATGTTATTCAGTGCAGCAGGACTTAACACAGAGGCTAAAATGAGAAGGCTTTGGAAATCTTAGAACATAATCAGAACCATAAAGAAAACGGGGGGCCACAGAGCAAAGGCTTAGCGTATCGCTCTCCCCCTCCCCCTCGATGAGTTCTTAATGAGCAATAAAAGTAAACAAATAATAAAGAAGCAGACGGACATCACCCCAAGAAACCCATGTCACCAAGGGCCGGGTTTTTTATTTTCTTGGAAAATCTTTACCCAAAGAAGGCTGAAGGTATCTGTCAAGGCCAAAAGGAATTCTCTGACTTTTTGGTGCTAGGATTCCCTTTACAATTATTAAGGGCTTCCCTCCCCCCCAAGAGCTTTTGTTTTTGTGGATTATATCTATCGATATATTTACCATATTGAAACGAAAATATCTTCCTATTATTATTATTTTTTTAAACTCTGACCATCTGTCTTAGAATTGATTTGTGCTGAGGCAGAAGTTAAGGGGTTAAGGGTCTTGCCCAGAGTCAAACGGCTAAGTGTCAAAGTTTCTGAGGCTAAATTTGACCCCAGGATCTCCCCTTTCTACTCTACCCACTGAGTCACCTTGCAGGCCCCTCCCTTTGTATTATTAAGAAAAGAAGAGGGGCAGCTGGGTAGCTCAGTGGATTGAGAGTCAGGCCTAGAGACAGAAGGTCCTAGGTTCAAAACCAACCTCAGACATTTCCCAGCTGTGTGACCCTGGGCAAGTCACTTGACCCCCATTGCCCACCCTTACCACTCTTCCACCTAGGAGCCAATACACAGAAGTTAAGGGTTTAAAAAAAAAAAGAAAGAAAATAAGTTTGACCCTGCAGATCCCCTGTAAGGATCTCATCTAGGAAATAGGGTTTTCATTAATATGAGGAACTTCTGGGTAAAGACAAAGTCCTCCACCTTCTTTGTAATTGAACATTGAGAAGTTAAGTGACTTGCCTAGGGTCACACAGCCAGTATGTGTGAGCCAGTATGAACTCAGGTCTTCCTGACCATTACAACAGTTCTTTATCTACAATGCCAAGGTAGCTCTCAGCTTTAAAATATAATATGTATAGTTGGAAAATCTTGAACCTCTGGAACTGCATTGCCCAGAATTCCTTTCTGTATTACCCACAATTCTTTTTGCCTTTCCTATACGTGCATGGTTACTCAGTCTGTACATAGTTTGGGTTCGCTCTGCCACGTGCTCTCTCTTTCACGTGAATTGAGCGGTAGCCGGTCTTTGTTGCCCTAGTTCTCTCTTCCACGTGAAGTGAGTGGGGAACGTTCTCTGTGTTCTCTAGCTCTCTAGTTAAATATTAATAAATCTATATAAATATTATATTTTTGGAGATATTGAATATTAATTTTAAAATCCACAATTATTATATATATTCCTATACATGTAGTATATTTCCATTTGATATCCTTTGACATTAGATGTATCAATCTAAGTGACAATTATTTTCAATCCCCCTTTAAAAAAACTTTCCTTTGGAAAAAATATTTATTAAACACCTACCCTGGCACTGCAGATAGAAGAACAAAGAGAAATCAGTTCCTGCCCTCAGAAAGTTGACTTTCTCTTAGGAAGTATAGCCTGTTTATATGTAAGAGGGAGAATCAATGAAATTAATATCAACCTAAAGAACTAAAAAGTTTTCTTGAAACTGTTCAATTTCTAATGGCAGTTACTTTTTGGAACTTTAGTAATTACCTTGTTCATATTAAAGAACCCAAAACAAGAGGTGGTAAAAACCCTTTTTTCGTTGTCTCTGCCTCAGTCTCTCTTTGTCTCTGCCTTTGTCTCTTTCTCTCTCTCTGCTCGACCGTTTGGCTAGACCCATCTGTCTGGGGGTGCAATTCAACTGTGATTTTGAGGAATTCATCCTGGCTTTCCAAACCCAACAGGCAATATTCTTATTAAATTTGTCCTTCGGCATAAAGTATGTAAACAGATTAAAAACGAATATTAATAAATGTCTAAAAAAAAAGAATAGAATGATAGGAAAAAAAATTGTCCTTCACTTCTGAAATGTCTATAAATGGAAGATTGTCTCCAGTCTCATAATGACAATATTTGGTCCACGTGGTAATGTGGCTGATGCTTCTTCTCTTTTCAGATTGAGGTATGCCACAGCCCTTGTGATAGACACGAACAGAGACAGAGTCAAGCTATCTCCATAACACACCCCGGTGGTCACATTGAGATGTCTGTCACAGAAGAGAGGGATATCTAAAGGCTGTCATCCACAGAAGACAAGAGGAAGGGAATCAGGGAGAAGAAAAGGAATGAGATTTGATCATGAGCAAGAAAGTCAGAAAAGCAGAATCAAGAACAGTCCCTGGCACATAGTAGGTACTTAATAAATGTTTATCAATTTGCTATTAATTTTATTTTCTATTTTTATTATTCTGAAAATAATAATTATCATCATGTTGTTGTTATTGTTTCATTTGGCGTTCTGGGCTCCCGGTAATTATTTCAAAAGTATAAACAGACTAGCAAATAAGAGAAAGCTAGTGCATTTTTGAATGAGTTTCCAGAATTTATATGATCGAATATCATGCTATCGAAATAAAATTAATTGATTAATATAATTGGAATGAATGAGAAGGGATGGTTCTTGGTTCTCCAGGAGAAGAGCCTGAACTTATACACTCTTACTCTTCATCTAGTTTGGTGCTATTCATCCCAAATTATCTGAAAACAATTTCAGATGAAAGTCTTTTCTTCAAAACAATAGTTTTTGTTAATAAAATTGGATTATTACTCAACTTGTCTCCAGTTTGATATCGATCTGCTTTTCCTCGGGTGGAAGGCTGAAAAAGAATGTTTAAACCTTTTAAGTTAAAATTTCTCCTTCTAACCGTACAGGGACTATTATGATGACTAGCTGATGGAGTTGATTTAAATTTGCATTTTTGCATTTTTTTTTTTTGGTCTAAATGTGTGCAGATGCCCCAAAGCTTTTCTTTTCTTTCTTTTTTTTCTTTTTAAGACTCTTACTTAAACACACATACACATAACTAAATTCTTCAATGTAGTTTAAGATTAAAATCATAAGCTAATATGTAGCTAGGCCTCTAATCTGATATACTCTGCCTCCTTTTTATTTTTGATTTTCAGAATAAGGAGCAGGCCCTAAGGGCTCCCCTGAACTTACCAGCCTGTTTAGCTCAGGCAATCATTGATTCATGTAACTTATCTCTTTTTGATATTTCTCTGTGATTTAATAGTTCCAGCATGGCCCTAGGAATTAATACTCCCAGGCCTATTCCTGGAAGTGCTGTACTAACAGCCCATTGTCAGAGGAGACAAGCCAAATAGCTTTTCTTTGCCTCAGTTTTTCTCTCGTAATAACATCTATTTTGCAGAAGTGCTTTAAAGCTTAATAAAGTATTTTGCTAAAAGAGCAAAGCCATCTTAGTTTTGAATGTGTGTTTAGAATTTTTTTAGTAGGAGAATCATAGAATATTCCACCACTATAAGGGACCTTGGGCCCATCAGGTCCAATCTTTATTTTGCAAATGGAAAAAACTAAGGTTCAAAGAGGTGAAGTCAAGTATAACTAACTATTTTGATGTTCAGGGCAAGTAGAGTTAAATGAATTTTCTAATCTGCCATTGGTAAGGCAGATACCTGAATCAGTCCTGTGTGTTGAAGAGTTGGGGGGATGGGGGAGACTGGTGATAAGATGAAGCTATCACCCAACTAGGAAGAGGGCAGTCAGGAACCAACTAGATAAAAATGACTATATCTATGGTCATCTCACCCTGGTTGTGGCTCTTTGCGAAGTGATTTGCCCTTTTGTCACTCAGTTAGAATCGATAAATATCTAGTTTATTTTTAAGAATTCTATATAATTATAGAATATAGAATTAACTGGACAAGTTGTGGTATGTGATTATAATAGAATATTATCTCGCCATAAGATATAACCAACAAGATGAGCACCAAAAAAACCTGGAAAAACTTCTATGAAGTGATACAGAGAAAGTGAAGTGAGCAGAACCAGGAAAATGTTGTACATGGTAACGACAATAATATATGATGATCTACTGCGAATGATACGACTATCATCAACAAGGCAAGGATCCAGGGCAACTCCAAAGGACTTAGGATGAAAAAGGATATCCATCGTCATAGTAGGAGCAGACAGAATCCTAAGGCAGATCGTAACCTACCATTCTTCGCTTGATTTCCTCCATGAATTTTTCTCTAGAGCAATATAGGACAAACAGATAAATGTGTATTATAAGATAACAGATATACAAGTTATATCAAATAACCTGCCTTCTTAGGGAAGTGGGGAAGGGGAAAAAAGAACAAGATGTAGATTTTTGGCCATAAGTAATACGAAAATTTGTTTCTCTTGGATAAGACACATAATGTGTTATTATAACTTATCACATGTTTATAACAAATCATATGTATTAGATTATTATTATGTTATGTATTAGATTGCCACATATAAAAATGGTAACAAGAATTCTATATAATTAAGCAGTTTGATATAGCAGAAGTATATCTGAATACAGAACTACACAGAAGAAATATGCCTTGTCTCTTAACAGTGTTGATATGTTATCAAAATGGGTTTTATGGCAAAGAACTTCATGTATCAGAAGTTGTTAGTATACTTTATATGTTTAAAGTTTTGCTTAATAATTGGGCATTTAATGTCCGGTCTCACATTTTTGTCTGGATCCTTGCTAGACATAAATTAACTTATAAAACTTGAAGTTAATATTATTTATGCTGCATTGTATTTTTATTTATTTTCTTTAACATTTCCCAATTGCATTTTAATCTGGTTTGGGTGGCCTGGAACCTGTTGACTTCAAGTTTAAGGATCAAAGTTGACTGTCAAAAATCTTTTGATATTGCATGTTTTTTACAACGCAGAACTTCATCAACTGTATCAAGGGGGTAACTAATATGAAGCTAAAATAGCCAGTTGACATGGTCAATTCAATCAGCTACTATGATTATGAAGAAGTCAGGAGAGAGAAGTTTCTGGATAGGATCTGTTGGTTTGTTTGACCAAACTGAATAGTCAGGCAACAGTTGGATAGCCCACATAGCCCCAAATGAAAGGATATTAATTCGGTCATGAGCAGCATCAGGGTTAAGCCCCAGATGTCTTCTAAAATCATCCTTTCCAACATGATGCTAAGCTTTCAAAATTTGCAAGTAGGCTATAAAGTCTTGCCAAGCTAGAAAGAAGTATATCCTCACTAAGTTTATACAGATCCATCAACAGAAAAACTGGTCACTAGATGATGATCTTTCTTTTGAGGGGGAGAGGGTGGAGTAAGGGGGTGGGACAATGTAATTCATGAAAGAAACTGTGCAGCAAGCCAAACTGAAATATGAATCAATGGCGGGAAGACACAGATCAGTGAAATTTTGGAGTTTTATGTATCTTGAGAAGTTTGAAGGAGGTTCATGTTGCCTAGTGACTCTTGTTAGCAAGAACAAGGAAACAACAACAAAAATCTTATTTTCAGGATTTCCATATGATGGGAAAAATATGAGGGGATTTTTCTAATTGGGACATTTTTCTTTATGCAATTTTCCCGCTATTTCAGCTAAATTGCATGCACATGGAAACAAAATACATTGAAACCAAACATCTACTCTTAGAAGGGTCATGTGCAGAGTCATTCCCTGCTAAGATGTGACCAGGAGATATGAACAAATGGTTCTCAGAAGAAGTAAGAAGAAACCACTACCATGTAGGGGAGAAATGCTCTGAATGAGTAATGAATGATAATTACAAATTTAAACTATCATATCAAAAATAGATAACATCATCAGTGGAAGGGTTACATATGACAAGTGAATAAATATGCTGTCGGTGGAGTAGCGAGAAGGTCCAAAGTTTCCAAAAACAATTTGAAATTATATTGTCTTAGACCCTTTGATTCCTCATTATTGGGCAGAGACCCCAAAGAAGTCAATGACAGACAGAAAGATCCTATCTGTTAAAATAATTCATTGAAATTAAGCAAACAAGTAGTAAACATTTGTTAAGCACCTTGGGGGATGTGGGCATACAGGGAGAACTAATACCTCCTATATGGAGGCTTGCTGAGCTCTTTTCAGGGTTACTCAACCATTTTTGGTGCCCTTCTAGTATTCAACTCTCACCTGTGGCTCCAAGAAGCGATAGCATGCATAGCAGCCACACTGTAGTAAAACTATCTGGGCAGATGGATTAAACCAGTTTGAGAGTAGCTGATGAGCCACAAATCTGTTGGGAAGTTAGAGGAGAGTCGACCCACACATATGAAGAATGGGCAGATGACAACAATTTGTTCCAGCAGACACAAAAGTGGCTGAAGCAGGTGCTATGAAGTGCTTAGAGGTTGATCAGACATCAAAGACAACAAGCCCATCCCCTGCATCTTGGTCCATCAGTCTTCCTGACTTTTGTCTTGCTGTGGACTTTGATGATTCTGGAAGAGAAAGGGAGGCAGACAACTTTGTGCAATTATGCCTCAGTGAAATCCAATTCACACGCATGTCCAGACATTACCTAGTGAAGTCATTGGTCCTCTTTGAAAACAAAGGACAAAGAACAGCAACAATTATGTGTCAGGTGCTATGCTAAACTTTCTTTGTCGTAGCCCCAAACTGGAATCAAAGTGGATGCCCATCAATTGAAGTATGTCTCAACAAATTGTGTTACACGAAATGTATTGGGGTATTATTGTACCCTAAATGACAAAAAAGAATCAGAGAAACTTGGGATGACTCGCAGTGTCTGATGCAAAGAAAGAAAAACCAACAGAGAGACATTCACCATGACCCCAATTATATTCAAGCTAATTGGCATTAGAAGATGTCAGATTTTCAATCAATACCATGACCATTCTTGACTCTTGTGGACTGAAAAGAAAACATAATCTCCTTTTCTCTGAAAAGAAGAGGTAGATTATTGTAATAGAATGAGGCATGTGCTGTCAGACGTGCTCATTCTGTCTGTTTTGCTTAAGTATATATTTCTTCATCTTGTAGATTTTAAAATTAATATCCAGTACTCCAAGTATGATATTTAACAAGATTTATTAATATTTAACTTGAAGCAAAAGGAAACTAAAAAGGCTAGAGAAACAGGGAGAGCGCTCACCCAAGCAACTCACGTGGAAGAGAGCCCCAAGAGAGGTGTCACCCAAAACTTATATACAATCACGTAAAAGATGCATGTAAACAGAAAAGAAAAGGAAAGTTTGGGGGGCGAGGGAAGAATACTGGGAGATGAAGTCTAAAGGATACAAAATTTCCACTTACACAATCTCAAGGAAAGATTCCAAGGCATGGATATTGGGGAAGGGAGCAATATCAAGAAATGAGAGTAAGTCATTAATGACACACATTAAAGAAAAAAAGTTATTATTATATGGCGTGATGGATAGTGAAACCAGCTTGGGAGTCAGGAAGACCTAGGTTCAACTTTTGCATCTGCCGCATACCATTTGAGTGATTCTGGATTTGTCCTATCAATGCCCAAGGGGTCCTTCTCTAACAATCAGTTGTAGAGAAGGTGCCAATCTGAATCAGGAGATGAATGCCATATGGGAAGCTTCTTATACTGATTAAAGTATCTAGATCTACCTATATATGGCTATATTCATATATCTGCATCAATATAAACCCAAGATAAGTCCAAGAATTGCTATCTGATTAAGACCAATACATTTATGTGTGTGGGTGTAAATATACACACAAACACACATAGGTACATATATACACAGACGTACATTGGCAAGCAAGGAAAAATAATTCCAATGTAACCACCCCGTTAGACTGCAAGCTCTTTGAGGGGAGTGTCTTTTGCCTCTTTGGGTATCCACAATGCTTAACTGTTATTGGTCTGATCAGTCACACACACACTATATACATTGATCCCAATTTAGTGATGTCATCTTGGTCTTTTTCAAGCATAAAGACAACAACCAACCAGCTTAGTATGATGCCTGGTATATATCGGGTGTTTAATAAATGTTGATCGATTGGCTAATCTTGTTATTTTGGGTATACTTATATTTCCATGGAAAAGGCAAGAGAAAATAGAAAGGTAATTTTGTGACCTGATACATTTGTGTAGCAGCCTGTGAAACTGTAGTAAAGGACTTTGAATATCATGGAAATAGCCCAGCTATGTGACCTTGGGTTAGTATTTTAATTTCTTTGGGCCTTTTCTTAATCATAAAATAAGAGATTTGGACCAGGTGACCATGGAGGTCCATTTCTGCTCCAAATCTATGATTGTGAATCCAGGAAAGAGGGATTTCCAAAATCTTACTTTGAGAACTTTAAATCAATTTTTAAAAGAACAACACTATGACACAGAGACTGGCTATAGCTCTATGCCCACCACTTCCCTATCTGCATTTATCCAGTCTGGTTTGTGTGTGCAGACATTGCCTAAAGGGAAAATAATCACTATCACTAGGTGTACAATTTTTTAAAAAGTTTTTTTTTGACTAAAGGAACAAATCTTTAGAAGAACAGCATTGTTAGATCCTCGGTAAGCTTAAATTGTTAGACTTCATTTAGGAGCAGGTAGGTAGCACAGTAGATAGAGTGCCTAGCCTGTAGTTGGGAGGCTTGGAATTGAGAGGTTCTGGGTTCAAATCTGACCTCAGATACTTCTCAACTGTGTGACTCTGGGCAAGTCACTTAACCCCAATTGCCTGGCCCTTGCCTCTCTTCTATCTTAGAACTGATCCAAAGACACACTTAGGCACTAAGACTATCTTGGAATTGTTACAAAGGTGAGGGGCAGCTAGGTGACTCAATGGTTAGAGTAGCAGGCTTGGAATTGAGAAGTTCTGGGTTCAAATCTAGCCTCACATACTTCCTCACTGTATAATCCTGGGCAAGTCACTGTATAGAGAATTTTGAGCCCTTGGACTACATTCCCCAGAAGTCCTTCAGTATTTCCCAGAATTCCTTTTAATCTCTCCACCACCTTGCATGGTCATGTATTGTTTATAAGTTCTAAAACTCTGCCTCTCTCTCTCTCTCTCTTTCTCTCTCTCTCTCTCTCTCTCTCTCTCTCTCTCTCTCACTCACTCAATCTCTCTCTCACTCAATCTCTCTCACTCAATCTCTCTTTCTCTCTCTCTTTCTATCTCTCTTCCTCTCTCTCTCTCTCTCT